>NW_027477039.1:0-105309 GCF_051020955.1 Megalopta genalis | reverse complement strand
TTCTTAGTTTCTTAGTTTCTTAGTTTCTTAGTTTCTTAGTTTCTTAGTTTCTTAGTTTCTTAGTTTCTTAGTTTCTTAGTTTCTTAGTTTCTTAGTTTCTTAATTTCTTAGTTTCTTAGTTTCTTAGTTTCTTAGTTTCTTAGTTTGTCAGTTTGTCAGATTGTTCGTTTCTTAGTTTCTTAGTTTCTTAGTTTCTTAGTTTCTTAGTTTCTTAGTTTCTTAGTTTCTTAGTTTCTTAGTTTCTTAGTTTCTTAGTTTCTTAGTTTCTTAGTTTCTTAGTTTCTTAGTTTCTTAGTTTCTTAGTTTCTTAGTTTCTTAGTTTCTTAGTTTCTTAGTTTCTTAGTTTCTTAGTTTCTTAGTTTCTTAGTTTCTTAGTTTCTTAGTTTCTTAGTTTCTTAGTTTCTTAGTTTCTTAGTTTCTTAGTTTCTTAGTTTGTCAGTTTGTCAGTTTGTTCGTTTCTTAGTTTCTTAGTTTCTTAGTTTCTTAGTTTCTTAGTTTTTTAGTTTCTTAGTTTCTTAGTTTCTTAGATTCTTAGTTTCTTAGTTTCTTAGTTTCTTAGTTTCTTAGTTTCTTAGCTTCTTAGTTTCTTAGTTTCTTAGTTTCTTAGTTTCTTAGTTTCTTAGTTTCTTAGTTTCTTAGTTTCTTAGTTTCATAGTTTCTTAGTTTCTTAGTTTCTTAGTTTCTTAGTTTCTTAGTTTCTTAGTTTCTTAGTTTCATAGTTTCTTAGTTTGTCAGTTTGTCAGTTTGTTCGTTTCTTAGTTTCTTAGTTGCATAGTTTCTTAGTTTCTTAGTTTCTTAGTTTCTTAGTTTCTTAGTTTCTTAGCTTCTTAGTTTCTTAGTTTCTTAGTTTCTTAGTTTCTTAGTTTCTTAGTTTCTTAGTTTCTTAGTTTCTTAGTTTCTAAGTTTCTTAGTTTCTTAGTTTCTTAGTTTCTTAGTTTCTTAGTTTCTTAGTTTCTTAGTTTCTTAGTTTCTTAGTTTCTTAGTTTCTTAGTTTCTTAGTTTCTTAGTTTCTTAGTTTCTTAGTTTCTTAGTTTCTTAGTTTCTTAGTTTCTTAGTTTCTTAATTTCTTAGTTTCTTAGTTTCTTAGTTTCTTAGTTTCTTAGTTTGTCAGTTTGTCAGATTGTTCGTTTCTTAGTTTCTTAGTTTCTTAGTTTCTTAGTTTCTTAGTTTCTTAGTTTCTTAGTTTCTTAGTTTCTTAGTTTCTTAGTTTCTTAGTTTCTTAGTTTCTTAGTTTCTTAGTTTCTTAGTTTCTTAGTTTCTTAGTTTCTTAGTTTCTTAGTTTCTTAGTTTCTTAGTATCTTAGTTTCTTAGTTTCTTAGTTTCTTAGTTTCTTAGTTTCTTAGTTTCTTAGTTTCATAGTTTCTTAGTTTCTTAGTTTCTTAGTTTCTTAGTTTCTTAGTTTCTTAGTTTCTTAGTTTCTTAGTTTCTTAGTTTCTTAGTTTCTTAGTTTCTTAGTTTCTTAGTTTCTTAGTTTCTTAGTTTCTTAGTTTCTTAGTTTCTTAGTTTCTTAGTTTCTTAGTTTCTTAGTTTCTTAGTTTCTTAGTTTCTTAGTTTCTTAGTTTCTTAGTTTCTTAGTTTCTTAGTTTCTTAGTTTCTTAGTTTCTTAGTTTCTTAGTTTCTTAGTTTCTTAGTTTCTTAGTTTCTTAGTTTCTTAGTTTCTTAGTTTCTTAGTTTCTTAGTTTCGTAGTTTCTTAGTTTCTTAGTTTCTTAGTTTCATAGCTTCTTAGTTTCTTAGTTTCTTAGTTTCTTAGTTTCTTAGTTTCTTAGTTTCATAGTTTCTTAGATTCTTAATTTCTTAGTTTCTTAGTTTCTTAGTTTCTCAGTTTCTTAGTTTCTTAGTTTCTTAGTTTCTTAGTTTCTTAGTTTCTTAGTTTCATGGTTTCTTAGTTTCTTAGTTTCTTAGTTTCTTAGTTTCATGGTTTCTTAGTTTCTTAGTTTCTTAGTTTCTTAGTTTCTTAGTTTCTTAGTTTCTTAGTTTCTTAGTTTCTTAGTTTCTTAGTTTCTTAGTTTCTTAGTTTCTTAGTTTCTTAGTTTCTTAGTTTCTTAGTTTCTTAGTTTCTTAGTTTCTTAGTTTCTTAGTTTCTTAGTTTCTTAGTTTCTTAGTTTCTTAGTTTCTTAGTTTCTTAGTTTCTTAGTTTCTTAGTTTCTTAGTTTCTTAGTTTCTTAGTTTCTTAGTTTCTTAGTTTCTTAGTTTCTTAGTTTCTTAGTTTCTTAGTTTCTTAGTTTCTTAGTTTCTTAGTTTCTTAGTTTCTTAGTTTCTTAGTTTCTTAGTTTCTTAGTTTCTTAGTTTCTTAGTTTCTTAGTTTCTTAGTTTCTTAGTTTCTTAGTTTCTTAGTTTCTTAGTTTCTTAGTTTCTTAGTTTCTTAGTTTCTTAGTTTCTTAGTTTCTTAGTTCCTTAGTTTGTCAGTTTGTTCGTTTCTTAGTTTGTTCGTTTCTTAGTTTCTTAGTTTCTTAGTTTCTCAGTTTCTTAGTTTCTTAGTTTCTTAGTTTCTTAGTTTCTTAGTTTCTTAGTTTCATGGTTTCTTAGTTTCTTAGTTTCTTAGTTTCTTAGTTTCATGGTTTCTTAGTTTCTTAGTTTCTTAGTTTCTTAGTTTCTTAGTTTCTTAGTTTCTTAGTTTCTTAGTTTCTTAGTTTCTTAGTTTCTTAGTTTCTTAGTTTCTTAGTTTCTTAATTTCTTAGTTTCTTAGTTTCTTAGTTTCTTAGTTTCTTAGTTTCTTAGTTTCTTAGTTTCTTAGTTTCTTAGTTTCTTAGTTTCTTAGTTTCTTAGTTTCTTAGTTTCTTAGTTTCTTAGTTTCTTAGTTTCTTAGTTTCTTAGTTTCTTAGTTTCTTAGTTTCTTAGTTTCTTAGTTTCTCAGTTTCTTAGTTTCTCAGTTTCTTAGTTTCTCAGTTTCTTAGTTTCTTAGTTTCTTAGTTTCTTAGCTTCTTAGTTTCTTAGTTTCTTAGTTTCTTAGTTTCTTAGTTTCTTAGTTTCTTAGTTTCTTAGTTTCTTAGTTTCTTAGTTTCTTAGTTTCTTAGTTTCTTAGTTTCTTAGTTTCTTAGTTTCTTAGTTTCTTAGTTTCTTAGTTTCTTAGTTTCTTAGTTTCTTAGTTTCTTAGTTTCTTAGTTTCTTAGTTTCTTAGTTTCTTAGTTTCTTAGTTTCTTAGTTTCTTAGTTTCTTAGTTTCTTAGTTTCTTAGTTTCTTAGTTTCTTAGTTTCTTAGTTTCTTAGTTTCTTAGTTTCTTAGTTTCTTAGTTTCTTAGTTTCTTTGTTTCTTAGATTCTTAGTTTCTTAGTTTCTTAGTTTCTTAGTTCCTTAGATTGTCAGTTTGTTCGTTTCTTAGTTTGTCAGTTTGTTCGTTTCTTAGTTTCTTAGTTTCTTAGTTTCCTAGTTTCTTAGTTTCCTAGTTTCTTAGTTTCTTAGTTTCTTAGTTTCTTAGTTTCTTAGTTTCTTAGTTTCTTAGTTTCTTAGTTTCTTAGTTTCTTAGTTTCTTAGTTTCTTAGTTTCTTAGTTTCTTAGTTTCTTAGTTTCTTAGTTTCTTAGTTTCTTAGTTTCTTAGTTTCTTAGTTTCTTAGTTTCTTAGTTTCTTAGTTTCTTAGTTTCTTAGTTTCTTAGTTTCTTAGTTTCTTAGTTTCTTAGTTTCTTAGTTTCTTAGTTTCTTAGTTTCTTAGTTTCTTAGTTTCTTAGTTTCTTACTTTCTTAGGTTCTTAGTTTCTTAGTTTCTAAGTTTCATAGTTTCTTACTTTCTTAGGTTCTTAGTTTCTTAGTTTCTTAGTTTCTTAGTTTCTTAGTTTCTTAGTTTCTTAGTTTCTTAGTTTCTTAGTTTCTTAGTTTCTTAGTTTCTTAGTTTCTTAGTTTCTTAGTTTCTTAGTTTCTTAGTTTCTTAGTTTCTTAGTTTCTTAGTTTCTTAGTTTCTTAGTTTCTTAGTTTCTTAGTTTCTTAGTTTCTTAGTTTCTTAGTTTCTTAGTTTCTTAGTTTCTTAGTTTCTTAGTTTCTTAGTTTCTTAGTTTCTTAGTTTCTTAGTTTCTTAGTTTCTTAGTTTCTTAGTTTCTTAGTTTCTTAGTTTCTTTGTTTCTTAGTTTCTTAGTTTCTTAGTTTCTTAGTTTCTTAGTTTCTTAGTTTCTTAGTTTCTTAGTTTCTTAGTTTCTTAGTTTCTTAGTTTCTTAGTTTCTTAGTTTCTTAGTTTCTTAGTTTCTTAGTTTCTTAGTTTCTTAGTTTCATAGTTTCTTAGTTTCTTAGTTTCTTAGTTTCTTAGTTTCTTAGTTTCTTACTTTCTTAGGTTCTTAGTTTCTTAGTTTCTTAGTTTCTTAGTTTCTTAGTTTCTTAGTTTCTTAGTTTCTTAGTTTCTTAGTTTCTTAGTTTCTTAGTTTCTTACTTTCTTAGTTTCTTAGTTTCTTAGTTTCTTAGTTTCTTAGCTTCTTAGTTTCTTAGTTTCTTAGTTTCTTAGTTCCTTAGTTTGTCAGTTTGTTCGCTTCTTAGTTTGTCAGTTGGTTCGTTTCTTAGTTTCTTAGTTTCTTAGTTTCTTAGTTTCTTAGTTTCTTGGTTTCGTGGTTTCTTAGTTTCTTGGTTTCTTAGTTTCTTAGTTTCTTAGTTTCTTAGTTTCTTAGTTTCTTAGTTTCTTAGTTTCTTAGTTTCTTAGTTTCTTAGTTTGTCAGTTTCTTAGTTTCTTAGTTTCTTAGTTTCTTAGTTTCTTAGTTTCTTAGTTTCTTAGTTTCTTAGTTTCTTAGTTTCTTAGTTTCTTAGTTTCTTAGTTTCTTAGTTTCTTAGTTTCTTAGTTTCTTAGTTTCTTAGTTTCTTAGTTTCTTAGTTTCTTAGTTTCTTAGTTTCTTAGATTATTAGTTTCTTAGTTTCTTAGTTTCTTAGTTTCTTAGTTTCTTAGTTTCTTAGTTTCTTAGTTTCTTAGTTTCTTAGTTTCTTAGTTTCTTAGTTTCTTAGTTTCTTAGTTTCTTAGTTTCTTAGTTTCTTAGTTTCTTAGTTTCTTAGTTTCTTAGTTTCTTAGTTTCTTAGTTTCTTAGTTTCTTAGTTTCTTAGTTTCTTAGTTTCTTAGTTTCTTAGTTTCTTAGTTTCTTAGTTTCTTAGTTTCTTAGTTTCTTAGTTTCTTAGTTTCTTAGTTTTTAGTTTCTTAGTTTCTTAGTTTCTTAGTTTCTTAGTTTCTTAGTTTCTTAGTTCATTAGTTTGTCAGTTTATTCGTTTCTCAGTTTGTCAGTTTGTTCGTTTCTTAGTTTCTTAGTTTCTTAGTTTCTTAGTTTCTTAGTTTCTTAGTTTCTTAGTTTCTTAGTTTCATGGTTTCTTATTTTCTTAGTTTCTTAGTTTCTTAGTTTCTTAGTTTCTTAGTTTCTTAGTTTCTTAGTTTCTTAGTTTTTCAGTTTCTCAGTTTCTTAGTTTCTTAGTTTCTTAGTTTCTTAGTTTCTTAGTTTCTTAGTTTCTTAGTTTCTTAGTTCCTTAGTTTGTCAGTTTGTTCGTTTCTTAGTTTGTCAGTTTGTTCGTTTCTTAGTTTGTTCGTTTCTTAGTTTCTTAGTTTCTTAGTTTCTTAGTTTCTTAGTTTCTTAGTTTCTTAGTTTCTTAGTTTCATGGTTTCTTAGTTTCTTAGTTTCTTAGTTTCTTAGTTTCATGGTTTCTTAGTTTCTTAGTTTCTTAGTTTCTTAGTTTCTTAGTTTCTTAGTTTCTTAGTTTCTTAGTTTCTTAGTTTCTTAGTTTCTTAGTTTCTTAGTTTCTTAGTTTCTTAGTTTCTTAGTTTCTTAGTTTCATGGTTTCTTAGTTTCTTAGTTTCTTAGTTTCTTAGTTTCATGGTTTCTTAGTTTCTTAGTTTCTTAGTTTCTTAGTTTCTTAGTTTCTTATTTTCTTAGTTTCTTAGTTTCTTAGTTTCTTAGTTTCTTAGTTTCTTAGTTTCTTAGTTTCTTAGTTTCTTAGTTTCTTAGTTTCTTAGTTTCTTAGTTTCTTAGTTTCTAGGTTTCTTAGTTTCTTGGTTTCTTAGTTTCTTAGTTTCTTAGTTTCTTAGTTTCTTTGTTTCTTAGTTTCTTAGTTTCTTAGTTTCTTAGTTTCTTAGTTTCTTAGTTTCTTAGTTTCTTAGTTTCTTAGTTTCTTAGTTTCTTAGTTTCTTAGTTTCTTAGTTTCTTAGTTTCTTAGTTTCTTAGTTTCTTAGTTTCTTAGTTTCTTAGTTTCTTAGTTTCTTAGTTTCTTAGTTTCTTAGTTTCTTAGTTTCTTAGTTTCTTAGTTTCTTAGTTTCTTAGTTTCTTAGTTTCTTAGTTTCTTAGTTTCTTAGTTTCTTAGTTTCTTAGTTTCTTAGTTTCTTAGTTTCTTAGTTTCTTAGTTTCTTAGTTTCTTAGTTTCTTAGTTTCTTAGTTTCTTAGTTTCTTAGTTTCTTAGTTTCTTTGTTTCTTTGTTTCTTAGTTTCTTAGTTTCTTAGTTTCTTAGATTCTTAGTTTCTTAGTTTCTTAGTTTCTTAGTTTCTTAATTTCATGGTTTCTTAGTTTCTTAGTTTCTTAGTTTCTTAGTTTCATGGTTTCTTAGTTTCTTAGTTTCTTAGTTTCTTAGTTTCTTAGTTTCTTAGTTTCTTAGTTTCTTAGTTTCTTAGTTTCTTAGTTTCTTAGTTTCTTAGATTCTTAGTTTCTTAGTTTCTTAGTTTCTTAGTTTCATAGTTTCTTAGTTTCTTAGTTTCTTAGTTTCTTAGTTTCTTAGTTTCTTAGTTTCTTAGTTTCTTAGTTTCTTAGTTTCTTAGTTTCTTAGTTTCTTAGTTTCTTAGTTTCTTAGTTTCTTAGTTTCTTAGTTTCTTAGTTTCTTAGTTTCTTAGTTTCTTAGTTTCTTAGTTTCTTAGTTTCTTAGTTTCTTAGTTTCTTAGATTCTTAGTTTCTTAGTTTCTTAGTTTCTTAGTTTCTTAGTTTCTTAATTTCATGGTTTCTTAGTTTCTTAGTTTCTTAGTTTCTTAGTTTCATGGTTTCTTAGTTTCTTAGTTTCTTAGTTTCTTAGTTTCTTAGTTTCTTAGTTTCTTAGTATCTTAGTTTCTTAGTTTCTTAGTTTCATAGTTTCTTGGTTTCTTAGTTTCTTGGTTTCTTAGTTTCTTCGTTTCTTAGTTTCTTAGTTTCTTAGTTTCTTAGTTTCTTAGTTTCTTAGTTTCTTAGTTTCTTAGTTTCTTAGTTTCTTAGTTTCTTAGTTTCTTAGTTTCTTAGTTTCTTAGATTCTTAGTTTCTTAGTTTCTTAGTTTCTTAGTTTCTTAGTTTCTTAGTTTCTTAGTTTCTTAGTTTCTTAGTTTCTTAGTTTCTTAGTTTCTTAGATTCTTAGTTTCTTAGTTTCTTAGTTTCTTAGTTTCATAGTTTCTTAGTTTCTTAGTTTCTTAGTTTCTTAGTTTCTTAGTTTCTTAGTTTCTTAGTTTCTTAGTTTCTTAGTTTCTTAGTTTCTTAGTTTCTTAGTTTCTTAGTTTCTTAGTTTCTTAGTTTCTTAGTTTCTTAGTTTCTTAGTTTCTTAGTTTCTTAGTTTCTTAGTTTCTTAGTTTCTTAGTTTCTTAGTTTCTTAGTTTCTTAATTTCTTAGTTTCTTAGTTTCTTAGTTTCTTAGTTTCTTAGTTTCTTAGTTTCTTAGTTTCTTAGTTTCTTAGTTTCTTAGTTTCTTAGTTTCTTAGTTTCTTAGTTTCTTAGTTTCTTAGTTTCTTAGTTTCTTAGTTTCTTAGTTTCTTAGTTTCTTAGTTTCTTAGTTTCTTAGTTTCTTAGTTTCTTAGTTTCTTAGTTTCTTAGTTCATTAGTTTGTCAGTTTATTCGTTTCTCAGTTTGTCAGTTTGTTCGTTTCTTAGTTTCTTAGTTTCTTAGTTTCTTAGTTTCTTAGTATCTTAGTTTCTTAGTTTCTCAGTTTCTTAGTTTCTTAGTTTCTTAGTTTCTTAGATTCTTAGTTTCTTAGTTTCTTAGTTTCTTAGTTTCTTAGATTCTTAGTTTCTTAGTTTCTTAGTTTCTTAGTTTCTTAGTTTCTTAGTTTCTTAGTTTCATAGTTTCTTAGTTTCTTAGTTTCTTAGTTTCTTAGTTTCTTAGTTTCTTAGTTTCTTAGTTTCTTAGTTTCTTTGTTTCTTAGATTCTTAGTTTCTTAGTTTCTTAGTTTCTTAGTTTCTTAGTTCCTTAGATTGTCAGTTTGTTCGTTTCTTAGTTTGTCAGTTTGTTCGTTTCTTAGTTTCTTAGTTTCTTAGTTTCCTAGTTTCTTAGTTTCCTAGTTTCTTAGTTTCATAGTTTCTTAGATTCTTAGTTTCTTAGTTTTTTAGTTTCTTAGTTTCTTAGTTTCTTAGTTTCTTACTTTCTTAGGTTCTTAGTTTCTTAGTTTCTTAGTTTCTTAGTTTCTTAGTTTCTTAGTTTCATAGTTTCTTAGTTTTTTAGTTTCTTAGTTTCTTAGTTTCTTAGTTTCTTAGTTTCTTAGTTTCTTAGTTTCTTACTTTCTTAGGTTCTTAGTTTCTTAGTTTCTTAGTTTCTTAGTTTCTTAGTTTCTTAGTTTCTTAGTTTCTTAGTTTCTTAGTTTCTTAGTTTCTTAGTTTCTTAGTTTCTTAGTTTCTTAGTTTCTTAGTTTCTTAGTTTCTTAGTTTCTTAGTTTCTTAGTTTCTTAGTTTCTTAGTTTCTTAGTTTCTTAGTTTCTTAGTTTCTTAGTTTCTTAGTTTCTTAGTTTCTTAGTTTCTTAGTTTCTTAGTTTCTTAGTTTCTTAGTTTCTTAGTTTCTTAGTTTCTTAGTTTCTTAGTTTCTTAGTTTCTTAGTTTCTTAGTTTCTTAGATTCTTAGTTTCTTAGTTTCTTAGTTTCTTAATTTCATGGTTTCTTAGTTTCTTAGTTTCTTAGTTTCTTAGTTTCATGGTTTCTTAGTTTCTTAGTTTCTTAGTTTCTTAGTTTCTTAGTTTCTTAGTTTCTTAGTTTCTTAGTTTCTTGGTTTCTTGGTTTCTTAGTTTCTTAGTTTCTTAGTTTCTTAGTTTCTTAGTTTCTTAGTTTCTTAGTTTCTTATTTTCTTAGTTTCTTAGTTTCTTAGTTTCTTAGTTCATTAGTTTGTCAGTTTATTCGTTTCTCAGTTTGTCAGTTTGTTCGTTTCTTAGTTTCTTAGTTTCTTAGTTTCTTAGTATCTTAGTTTCTTAGTTTCTTAGTTTCTTAGTTTCTTAGTTTCTTAGTTTCTTAGTTTCTTAGTTTCTTAGTTTCTTAGTTTCTTAGTTTCTTAGTTTCTTAGTTTCTTAGTTTCTTAGTTTCTTAGTTTCTTAGTTTCTT
This sequence comes from Megalopta genalis, assembly GCF_051020955.1. Lineage (NCBI taxonomy): Eukaryota > Metazoa > Arthropoda > Insecta > Hymenoptera > Halictidae > Megalopta > Megalopta genalis. The sequence continues at coordinate 96,121 of NW_027477039.1, read as the reverse complement.
AGTTTCTTAGTTTCTTAGTTTCTTAGTTTCTTAGTTTCTTAGTTTCTTAGTTTCTTAGTTTCTTAGTTTCTTAGTTTCTTAGTTTCTTAGTTTCTTAGTTTCATGGTTTCTTAGTTTCTTAGTTTCTTAGTTTCTTAGTTTCTTAGTTTCTTAGTTTCTTAGTTTCTTAGTTTCTTAGTTTCTTGGTTTCATAGTTTCTTAGTTTCTTAGTTTCTTAGTTTCTTAGTTTCTTAGTTTCTTAGTTTCTTAGTTTCTTAGTTTCTTAGTTTCTTAGTTTCTTAGTTTCTTAGTTCATTAGTTTGTCAGTTTATTCGTTTCTCAGTTTGTCAGTTTGTTCGTTTCTTAGTTTCTTAGTTTCTTAGTTTCTTAGTTTCTTAGTATCTTAGTTTCTTAGTTTCTCAGTTTCTTAGTTTCTTAGTTTCTTAGTTTCTTAGATTCTTAGTTTCTTAGTTTCTTAGTTTCTTAGTTTCTTAGATTCTTAGTTTCTTAGTTTTTTAGTTTCTTAGTTTCTTAGTTTCTTAGTTTCTTAGTTTCTTAGTTTCTTAGTTTCTTAGTTTCTTAGTTTCTTAGTTTCTTAGTTTCTTAGTTTCTTAGTTTCTTAGTTTCTTAGTTTCTTAGTTTCTTAGTTTCTTAGTTTCTTAGTTTCTTAGTTTCTTAGTTTCTTAGTTTCTTAGTTTCTTAGTTTCTTAGTTTCTTAGTTTCTTAGTTTCTTAGTTTCTTAGTTTCTTAGTTTCTTAGTTTCTTAGTTTCTTAGTTTCTTAGTTTCTTAGTTTCTTAGTTTCTTAGTTTCTTAGTTTCTTAGTTTCTTAGTTTCTTAGTTTCTTAGTTTCTTAGTTTCTTAGTTTCTTAGTTTCTTAGTTTCTTAGTTTCTTAGTTTCTTAGTTTCTTAGTTTCTTAGTTTCTTAGTTTCTTAGTTTCTTAGTTTCTTAGTTTCTTAGTTTCTTAGTTTCTTAGTTTCTTTGTTTCTTAGTTTCTTAGTTTCTTAGTTTCTTAGATTCTTAGTTTCTTAGTTTCTTAGTTTCTTAGTTTCTTAATTTCATGGTTTCTTAGTTTCTTAGTTTCTTAGTTTCTTAGTTTCATGGTTTCTTAGTTTCTTAGTTTCTTAGTTTCTTAGTTTCTTAGTTTCTTAGTTTCTTAGTTTCTTAGTTTCTTAGTTTCTTAGTTTCTTAGTTTCTTAGTTTCTTAGATTCTTAGTTTCTTAGTTTCTTAGTTTCATAGTTTCTTAGTTTCTTAGTTTCTTAGTTTCTTAGTTTCTTAGTTTCTTAGTTTCTTAGTTTCTTAGTTTCTTAGTTTGTTAGTTTCTTAGTTTCTTAGTTTCTTAGTTTCTTAGTTTCTTAGTTTCTTAGTTTCTTAGTTTCTTAGTTTCTTAGTTTCTTAGTTTCTTAGTTTCTTAGTTTCTTAGTTTCTTAGTTTCTTAGTTTCTTAGTTTCTTAGTTTCTTAGTTTCTTAGTTTCTTAGTTTCTTAGTTTCTTAGTTTCTTAGTTTCTTAGTTTCTTAGTTTCTTAGTTTCTTAGTTTCTTAGTTTCTTAGTTTCTTAGTTTCTTAGTTTCTTAGTTTCTTAGTTTCTTAGTTTCTTAGTTTCTTAGTTTCTTAGTTTCTTAGTTTCTTAGTTTCTTAGTTTCTTAGTTTCTTAGTTTCTTAGTTTCTTAGTTTCTTAGTTTCTTAGTTTCTTAGTTTCTTAGTTTCTTAGTTTCTTAGTTTCTTAGTTTCTTAGTTTCTTAGTTTCTTAGTTTCTTAGTTTCTTAGTTTCTTAGTTTCTTAGTTTCTTAGTTTCTTAGTTTCTTTGTTTCTTTGTTTCTTAGTTTCTTAGTTTCTTAGTTTCTTAGATTCTTAGTTTCTTAGTTTCTTAGTTTCTTAGTTTCTTAATTTCATGGTTTCTTAGTTTCTTAGTTTCTTAGTTTCTTAGTTTCATGGTTTCTTAGTTTCTTAGTTTCTTAGTTTCTTAGTTTCTTAGTTTCTTAGTTTCTTAGTTTCTTAGTTTCTTAGTTTCTTAGTTTCTTAGTTTCTTAGATTCTTAGTTTCTTAGTTTCTTAGTTTCTTAGTTTCATAGTTTCTTAGTTTCTTAGTTTCTTAGTTTCTTAGTTTCTTAGTTTCTTAGTTTCTTAGTTTCTTAGTTTCTTAGTTTCTTAGTTTCTTAGTTTCTTAGTTTCTTAGTTTCTTAGTTTCTTAGTTTCTTAGTTTCTTAGTTTCTTAGTTTCTTAGTTTCTTAGTTTCTTAGTTTCTTAGTTTCTTAGATTCTTAGTTTCTTAGTTTCTTAGTTTCTTAGTTTCTTAGTTTCTTAGTTTCTTAGTTTCTTAGTTTCTTAGTTTCTTAGTTTCTTAGATTCTTAGTTTCTTAGTTTCTTAGTTTCTTAATTTCATGGTTTCTTAGTTTCTTAGTTTCTTAGTTTCTTAGTTTCATGGTTTCTTAGTTTCTTAGTTTCTTAGTTTCTTAGTTTCTTAGTTTCTTAGTTTCTTAGTTTCTTAGTTTCTTGGTTTCTTGGTTTCTTAGTTTCTTAGTTTCTTAGTTTCTTAGTTTCTTAGTTTCTTAGTTTCTTAGTTTCTTATTTTCTTAGTTTCTTAGTTTCTTAGTTTCTTAGTTCATTAGTTTGTCAGTTTATTCGTTTCTCAGTTTGTCAGTTTGTTCGTTTCTTAGTTTCTTAGTTTCTTAGTTTCTTAGTATCTTAGTTTCTTAGTTTCTTAGTTTCTTAGTTTCTTAGTTTCTTAGTTTCTTAGTTTCTTAGTTTCTTAGTTTCTTAGTTTCTTAGTTTCTTAGTTTCTTAGTTTCTTAGTTTCTTAGTTTCTTAGTTTCTTAGTTTCTTAGTTTCTTAGTTTCTTAGTTTCTTAGTTTCTTAGTTTCTTAGTTTCTTAGTTTCTTAGTTTCTTAGTTTCTTAGTTTCTTAGTTTCATGGTTTCTTAGTTTCTTAGTTTCTTAGTTTCTTAGTTTCTTAGTTTCTTAGTTTCTTAGTTTCTTAGTTTCTTAGTTTCTTGGTTTCATAGTTTCTTAGTTTCTTAGTTTCTTAGTTTCTTAGTTTCTTAGTTTCTTAGTTTCTTAGTTTCTTAGTTTCTTAGTTTCTTAGTTTCTTAGTTCATTAGTTTGTCAGTTTATTCGTTTCTCAGTTTGTCAGTTTGTTCGTTTCTTAGTTTCTTAGTTTCTTAGTTTCTTAGTTTCTTAGTATCTTAGTTTCTTAGTTTCTCAGTTTCTTAGTTTCTTAGTTTCTTAGTTTCTTAGATTCTTAGTTTCTTAGTTTCTTAGTTTCTTAGTTTCTTAGATTCTTAGTTTCTTAGTTTTTTAGTTTCTTAGTTTCTTAGTTTCTTAGTTTCTTAGTTTCTTAGTTTCTTAGTTTCTTAGTTTCTTAGTTTCTTAGTTTCTTAGTTTCTTAGTTTCTTAGTTTCTTAGTTTCTTAGTTTCTTAGTTTCTTAGTTTCTTAGTTTCTTAGTTTCTTAGTTTCTTAGTTTCTTAGTTTCTTAGTTTCTTAGTTTCTTAGTTTCTTAGTTTCTTAGTTTCTTAGTTTCTTAGTTTCTTAGTTTCTTAGTTTCTTAGTTTCTTATTTTCTTAGTTTCTTAGTTTCTTAGTTTCTTAGTTTCTTAGTTTCTTAGTTTCTTAGTTTCTTAGTTTCTTAGTTTCTTAGTTTCTTAGTTTCTTAGTTTCTTAGTTTCTTAGTTTCTTAGTTTCTTAGTTTCTTAGTTTCTTAGTTTCTTAGTTTCTTAGTTTCTTAGTTTCTTAGTTTCTTTGTTTCTTAGTTTCTTTGTTTCTTAGTTTCTTAGTTTCTTAGTTTCTTAGATTCTTAGTTTCTTAGTTTCTTAGTTTCTTAGTTTCTTAATTTCATGGTTTCTTAGTTTCTTAGTTTCTTAGTTTCTTAGTTTCATGGTTTCTTAGTTTCTTAGTTTCTTAGTTTCTTAGTTTCTTAGTTTCTTAGTTTCTTAGTTTCTTAGTTTCTTAGTTTCTTAGTTTCTTAGTTTCTTAGATTCTTAGTTTCTTAGTTTCTTAGTTTCATAGTTTCTTAGTTTCTTAGTTTCTTAGTTTCTTAGTTTCTTAGTTTCTTAGTTTCTTAGTTTCTTAGTTTCTTAGTTTCTTAGTTTCTTAGTTTGTTAGTTTCTTAGTTTCTTAGTTTCTTAGTTTCTTAGTTTCTTAGTTTCTTAGTTTCTTAGTTTCTTAGTTTCTTAGTTTCTTAGTTTCTTAGTTTCTTAGTTTCTTAGTTTCTTAGTTTCTTAGTTTCTTAGTTTCTTAGTTTCTTAGTTTCTTAGTTTCTTAGTTTCTTAGTTTCTTAGTTTCTTAGTTTCTTAGTTTCTTAGTTTCTTAGTTTCTTAGTTTCTTAGTTTCTTAGTTTCTTAGTTTCTTAGTTTCTTAGTTTCTTAGTTTCTTAGTTTCTTAGTTTCTTAGTTTCTTAGTTTCTTAGTTTCTTAGTTTCTTAGTTTCTTAGTTTCTTAGTTTCTTAGTTTCTTAGTTTCTTAGTTTCTTAGTTTCTTAGTTTCTTAGTTTCTTAGTTTCTTAGTTTCTTAGTTTCTTAGTTTCTTAGTTTCTTTGTTTCTTTGTTTCTTAGTTTCTTAGTTTCTTAGTTTCTTAGATTCTTAGTTTCTTAGTTTCTTAGTTTCTTAGTTTCTTAATTTCATGGTTTCTTAGTTTCTTAGTTTCTTAGTTTCTTAGTTTCATGGTTTCTTAGTTTCTTAGTTTCTTAGTTTCTTAGTTTCTTAGTTTCTTAGTTTCTTAGTTTCTTAGTTTCTTAGTTTCTTAGTTTCTTAGTTTCTTAGATTCTTAGTTTCTTAGTTTCTTAGTTTCTTAGTTTCATAGTTTCTTAGTTTCTTAGTTTCTTAGTTTCTTAGTTTCTTAGTTTCTTAGTTTCTTAGTTTCTTAGTTTCTTAGTTTCTTAGTTTCTTAGTTTCTTAGTTTCTTAGTTTCTTAGTTTCTTAGTTTCTTAGTTTCTTAGTTTCTTAGTTTCTTAGTTTCTTAGTTTCTTAGATTCTTAGTTTCTTAGTTTCTTAGTTTCTTAGTTTCTTAGTTTCTTAATTTCATGGTTTCTTAGTTTCTTAGTTTCTTAGTTTCTTAGATTCATGGTTTCTTAGTTTCTTAGTTTCTTAGTTTCTTAGTTTCTTAGTTTCTTAGTTTCTTAGTTTCTTAGTATCTTAGTTTCTTAGTTTCTTAGTTTCATAGTTTCTTGGTTTCTTAGTTTCTTGGTTTCTTAGTTTCTTCGTTTCTTAGTTTCTTAGTTTCTTAGTTTCTTAGTTTCTTAGTTTCTTAGTTTCTTAGTTTCTTAGTTTCTTAGTTTCTTAGTTTCTTAGTTTCTTAGTTTCTTAGTTTCTTAGTTTCTTAGTTTCTTAGATTCTTAGTTTCTTAGTTTCTTAGTTTCTTAGTTTCTTAGTTTCTTAGTTTCTTAGTTTCTTAGTTTCTTAGTTTCTTAGTTTCTTAGTTTCTTAGTTTCTTAGATTCTTAGTTTCTTAGTTTCTTAGTTTCTTAGTTTCATAGTTTCTTAGTTTCTTAGTTTCTTAGTTTCTTAGTTTCTTAGTTTCTTAGTTTCTTAGTTTCTTAGTTTCTTAGTTTCTTAGTTTCTTAGTTTCTTAGTTTCTTAGTTTCTTAGTTTCTTAGTTTCTTAGTTTCTTAGTTTCTTAGTTTCTTAGTTTCTTAGTTTCTTAGTTTCTTAGTTTCTTAGTTTCTTAGTTTCTTAATTTCTTAGTTTCTTAGTTTCTTAGTTTCTTAGTTTCTTAGTTTCTTAGTTTCTTAGTTTCTTAGTTTCTTAGTTTCTTAGTTTCTTAGTTTCTTAGTTTCTTAGTTTCTTAGTTTCTTAGTTTCTTAGTTTCTTAGTTTCTTAGTTTCTTAGTTTCTTAGTTTCTTAGTTTCTTAGTTTCTTAGTTTCTTAGTTCATTAGTTTGTCAGTTTATTCGTTTCTCAGTTTGTCAGTTTGTTCGTTTCTTAGTTTCTTAGTTTCTTAGTTTCTTAGTTTCTTAGTATCTTAGTTTCTTAGTTTCTCAGTTTCTTAGTTTCTTAGTTTCTTAGTTTCTTAGATTCTTAGTTTCTTAGTTTCTTAGTTTCTTAGTTTCTTAGATTCTTAGTTTCTTAGTTTCTTAGTTTCTTAGTTTCTTAGTTTCTTAGTTTCTTAGTTTCATAGTTTCTTAGTTTCTTAGTTTCTTAGTTTCTTAGTTTCTTAGTTTCTTAGTTTCTTAGTTTCTTAGTTTCTTTGTTTCTTAGATTCTTAGTTTCTTAGTTTCTTAGTTTCTTAGTTTCTTAGTTCCTTAGATTGTCAGTTTGTTCGTTTCTTAGTTTGTCAGTTTGTTCGTTTCTTAGTTTCTTAGTTTCTTAGTTTCCTAGTTTCTTAGTTTCCTAGTTTCTTAGTTTCATAGTTTCTTAGATTCTTAGTTTCTTAGTTTTTTAGTTTCTTAGTTTCTTAGTTTCTTAGTTTCTTACTTTCTTAGGTTCTTAGTTTCTTAGTTTCTTAGTTTCTTAGTTTCTTAGTTTCTTAGTTTCATAGTTTCTTAGTTTTTTAGTTTCTTAGTTTCTTAGTTTCTTAGTTTCTTAGTTTCTTAGTTTCTTAGTTTCTTACTTTCTTAGGTTCTTAGTTTCTTAGTTTCTTAGTTTCTTAGTTTCTTAGTTTCTTAGTTTCTTAGTTTCTTAGTTTCTTAGTTTCTTAGTTTCTTAGTTTCTTAGTTTCTTAGTTTCTTAGTTTCTTAGTTTCTTAGTTTCTTAGTTTCTTAGTTTCTTAGTTTCTTAGTTTCTTAGTTTCTTAGTTTCTTAGTTTCTTAGTTTCTTAGTTTCTTAGTTTCTTAGTTTCTTAGTTTCTTAGTTTCTTAGTTTCTTAGTTTCTTAGTTTCTTAGTTTCTTAGTTTCTTAGTTTCTTAGTTTCTTAGTTTCTTAGTTTCTTAGTTTCTTAGTTTCTTAGTTTCTTAGATTCTTAGTTTCTTAGTTTCTTAGTTTCTTAATTTCATGGTTTCTTAGTTTCTTAGTTTCTTAGTTTCTTAGTTTCATGGTTTCTTAGTTTCTTAGTTTCTTAGTTTCTTAGTTTCTTAGTTTCTTAGTTTCTTAGTTTCTTAGTTTCTTGGTTTCTTGGTTTCTTGGTTTCTTAGTTTCTTAGTTTCTTAGTTTCTTAGTTTCTTAGTTTCTTAGTTTCTTATTTTCTTAGTTTCTTAGTTTCTTAGTTTCTTAGTTCATTAGTTTGTCAGTTTATTCGTTTCTCAGTTTGTCAGTTTGTTCGTTTCTTAGTTTCTTAGTTTCTTAGTTTCTTAGTATCTTAGTTTCTTAGTTTCTTAGTTTCTTAGTTTCTTAGTTTCTTAGTTTCTTAGTTTCTTAGTTTCTTAGTTTCTTAGTTTCTTAGTTTCTTAGTTTCTTAGTTTCTTAGTTTCTTAGTTTCTTAGTTTCTTAGTTTCTTAGTTTCTTAGTTTCTTAGTTTCTTAGTTTCTTAGTTTCTTAGTTTCTTAGTTTCTTAGTTTCTTAGTTTCTTAGTTTCTTAGTTTCATGGTTTCTTAGTTTCTTAGTTTCTTAGTTTCTTAGTTTCTTAGTTTCTTAGTTTCTTAGTTTCTTAGTTTCTTAGTTTCTTGGTTTCATAGTTTCTTAGTTTCTTAGTTTCTTAGTTTCTTAGTTTCTTAGTTTCTTAGTTTCTTAGTTTCTTAGTTTCTTAGTTTCTTAGTTTCTTAGTTCATTAGTTTGTCAGTTTATTCGTTTCTCAGTTTGTCAGTTTGTTCGTTTCTTAGTTTCTTAGTTTCTTAGTTTCTTAGTTTCTTAGTATCTTAGTTTCTTAGTTTCTCAGTTTCTTAGTTTCTTAGTTTCTTAGTTTCTTAGATTCTTAGTTTCTTAGTTTCTTAGTTTCTTAGTTTCTTAGATTCTTAGTTTCTTAGTTTTTTAGTTTCTTAGTTTCTTAGTTTCTTAGTTTCTTAGTTTCTTAGTTTCTTAGTTTCTTAGTTTCTTAGTTTCTTAGTTTCTTAGTTTCTTAGTTTCTTAGTTTCTTAGTTTCTTAGTTTCTTAGTTTCTTAGTTTCTTAGTTTCTTAGTTTCTTAGTTTCTTAGTTTCTTAGTTTCTTAGTTTCTTAGTTTCTTAGTTTCTTAGTTTCTTAGTTTCTTAGTTTCTTAGTTTCTTAGTTTCTTAGTTTCTTAGTTTCTTAGTTTCTTAGTTTCTTAGTTTCTTAGTTTCTTAGTTTCTTAGTTTCTTAGTTTCTTAGTTTCTTAGTTTCTTAGTTTCTTAGTTTCTTAGTTTCTTAGTTTCTTAGTTTCTTAGTTTCTTAGTTTCTTAGTTTCTTAGTTTCTTAGTTTCTTAGTTTCTTAGTTTCTTAGTTTCTTAGTTTCTTAGTTTCTTAGTTTCTTAGTTTCTTAGTTTCTTAGTTTCTTAGTTTCTTAGTTTCTTAGTTTCTTAGTTTCTTAGTTTCTTAGTTTCTTAGTTTCTTAGTTTCTTAGTTTCTTAGTTTCTTAGTTTCTTAGTTTCTTAGTTTCTTAGTTTCTTAGTTTCTTAGTTTCTTAGTTTCTTAGTTTCTTAGTTTCTTAGTTTCTTAGTTTCTTAGTTTCTTAGTTTCTTAGTTTCTTAGTTTCTTAGTTTCTTAGTTTCTTAGATTCTTAGTTTCTTAGTTTCTTAGTTTCTTAATTTCATGGTTTCTTAGTTTCTTAGTTTCTTAGTTTCATGGTTTCTTAGTTTCTTAGTTTCTTAGTTTCTTAGTTTCTTAGTTTCTTAGTTTCTTAGTTTCTTAGTTTCTTGGTTTCTTGGTTTCTTAGTTTCTTAGTTTCTTAGTTTCTTAGTTTCTTAGTTTCTTAGTTTCTTAGTTTCTTATTTTCTTAGTTTCTTAGTTTCTTAGTTTCTTAGTTCATTAGTTTGTCAGTTTATTCGTTTCTCAGTTTGTCAGTTTGTTCGTTTCTTAGTTTCTTAGTTTCTTAGTTTCTTAGTATCTTAGTTTCTTAGTTTCTTAGTTTCTTAGTTTCTTAGTTTCTTAGTTTCTTAGTTTCTTAGTTTCTTAGTTTCTTAGTTTCTTAGTTTCTTAGTTTCTTAGTTTCTTAGTTTCTTAGTTTCTTAGTTTCTTAGTTTCTTAGTTTCTTAGTTTCTTAGTTTCTTAGTTTCTTAGTTTCTTAGTTTCTTAGTTTCTTAGTTTCTTAGTTTCTTAGTTTCTTAGTTTCTTAGTTTCTTAGTTTCTTAGTTTCATGGTTTCTTAGTTTCTTAGTTTCTTAGTTTCTTAGTTTCTTAGTTTCTTAGTTTCTTAGTTTCTTAGTTTCTTAGTTTCTTGGTTTCATAGTTTCTTAGTTTCTTAGTTTCTTAGTTTCTTAGTTTCTTAGTTTCTTAGTTTCTTAGTTTCTTAGTTTCTTAGTTTCTTAGTTTCTTAGTTCATTAGTTTGTCAGTTTATTCGTTTCTCAGTTTGTCAGTTTGTTCGTTTCTTAGTTTCTTAGTTTCTTAGTTTCTTAGTTTCTTAGTATCTTAGTTTCTTAGTTTCTCAGTTTCTTAGTTTCTTAGTTTCTTAGTTTCTTAGATTCTTAGTTTCTTAGTTTCTTAGTTTCTTAGTTTCTTAGATTCTTAGTTTCTTAGTTTTTTAGTTTCTTAGTTTCTTAGTTTCTTAGTTTCTTAGTTTCTTAGTTTCTTAGTTTCTTAGTTTCTTAGTTTCTTAGTTTCTTAGTTTCTTAGTTTCTTAGTTTCTTAGTTTCTTAGTTTCTTAGTTTCTTAGTTTCTTAGTTTCTTAGTTTCTTAGTTTCTTAGTTTCTTAGTTTCTTAGTTTCTTAGTTTCTTAGTTTCTTAGTTTCTTAGTTTCTTAGTTTCTTAGTTTCTTAGTTTCTTAGTTTCTTAGTTTCTTAGTTTCTTAGTTTCTTAGTTTCTTAGTTTCTTAGTTTCTTAGTTTCTTAGTTTCTTAGTTTCTTAGTTTCTTAGTTTCTTAGTTTCTTAGTTTCTTAGTTTCTTAGTTTCTTAGTTTCTTAGTTTCTTAGTTTCTTAGTTTCTTAGTTTCTTAGTTTCTTAGTTTCTTAGTTTCTTAGTTTCTTAGTTTCTTAGTTTCTTAGTTTCTTTGTTTCTTAGTTTCTTAGTTTCTTAGTTTCTTAGATTCTTAGTTTCTTAGTTTCTTAGTTTCTTAGTTTCTTAATTTCATGGTTTCTTAGTTTCTTAGTTTCTTAGTTTCTTAGTTTCATGGTTTCTTAGTTTCTTAGTTTCTTAGTTTCTTAGTTTCTTAGTTTCTTAGTTTCTTAGTTTCTTAGTTTCTTAGTTTCTTAGTTTCTTAGTTTCTTAGTTTCTTAGTTTCTTAGATTCTTAGTTTCTTAGTTTCTTAGTTTCATAGTTTCTTAGTTTCTTAGTTTCTTAGTTTCTTAGTTTCTTAGTTTCTTAGTTTCTTAGTTTCTTAGTTTCTTAGTTTCTTAGTTTGTTAGTTTCTTAGTTTCTTAGTTTCTTAGTTTCTTAGTTTCTTAGTTTCTTAGTTTCTTAGTTTCTTAGTTTCTTAGTTTCTTAGTTTCTTAGTTTCTTAGTTTCTTAGTTTCTTAGTTTTTAGTTTCTTAGTTTCTTAGTTTCTTAGTTTCTTAGTTTCTTAGTTTCTTAGTTTCTTAGTTTCTTAGTTTCTTAGTTTCTTAGTTTCTTAGTTTCTTAGTTTCTTAGTTTCTTAGTTTCTTAGTTTCTTAGTTTCTTAGTTTCTTAGTTTCTTAGTTTCTTAGTTTCTTAGTTTCTTAGTTTCTTAGTTTCTTAGTTTCTTAGTTTCTTAGTTTCTTAGTTTCTTAGTTTCTTAGTTTCTTAGTTTCTTAGTTTCTTAGTTTCTTAGTTTCTTAGTTTCTTAGTTTCTTAGTTTCTTAGTTTCTTAGTTTCTTAGTTTCTTAGTTTCTTAGTTTCTTAGTTTCTTAGTTTCTTAGTTTCTTAGTTTCTTTGTTTCTTTGTTTCTTAGTTTCTTAGTTTCTTAGTTTCTTAGATTCTTAGTTTCTTAGTTTCTTAGTTTCTTAGTTTCTTAATTTCATGGTTTCTTAGTTTCTTAGTTTCTTAGTTTCTTAGTTTCATGGTTTCTTAGTTTCTTAGTTTCTTAGTTTCTTAGTTTCTTAGTTTCTTAGTTTCTTAGTTTCTTAGTTTCTTAGTTTCTTAGTTTCTTAGTTTCTTAGATTCTTAGTTTCTTAGTTTCTTAGTTTCTTAGTTTCATAGTTTCTTAGTTTCTTAGTTTCTTAGTTTCTTAGTTTCTTAGTTTCTTAGTTTCTTAGTTTCTTAGTTTCTTAGTTTCTTAGTTTCTTAGTTTCTTAGTTTCTTAGTTTCTTAGTTTCTTAGTTTCTTAGTTTCTTAGTTTCTTAGTTTCTTAGTTTCTTAGTTTCTTAGTTTCTTAGTTTCTTAGTTTCTTAGATTCTTAGTTTCTTAGTTTCTTAGTTTCTTAGTTTCTTAGTTTCTTAGTTTCTTAGTTTCTTAGTTTCTTAGTTTCTTAGTTTCTTAGATTCTTAGTTTCTTAGTTTCTTAGTTTCTTAATTTCATGGTTTCTTAGTTTCTTAGTTTCTTAGTTTCTTAGTTTCATGGTTTCTTAGTTTCTTAGTTTCTTAGTTTCTTAGTTTCTTAGTTTCTTAGTTTCTTAGTTTCTTAGTTTCTTGGTTTCTTGGTTTCTTAGTTTCTTAGTTTCTTAGTTTCTTAGTTTCTTAGTTTCTTAGTTTCTTAGTTTCTTATTTTCTTAGTTTCTTAGTTTCTTAGTTTCTTAGTTCATTAGTTTGTCAGTTTATTCGTTTCTCAGTTTGTCAGTTTGTTCGTTTCTTAGTTTCTTAGTTTCTTAGTTTCTTAGTATCTTAGTTTCTTAGTTTCTTAGTTTCTTAGTTTCTTAGTTTCTTAGTTTCTTAGTTTCTTAGTTTCTTAGTTTCTTAGTTTCTTAGTTTCTTAGTTTCTTAGTTTCTTAGTTTCTTAGTTTCTTAGTTTCTTAGTTTCTTAGTTTCTTAGTTTCTTAGTTTCTTAGTTTCTTAGTTTCTTAGTTTCTTAGTTTCTTAGTTTCTTAGTTTCTTAGTTTCTTAGTTTCTTAGTTTCTTAGTTTCATGGTTTCTTAGTTTCTTAGTTTCTTAGTTTCTTAGTTTCTTAGTTTCTTAGTTTCTTAGTTTCTTAGTTTCTTAGTTTCTTGGTTTCATAGTTTCTTAGTTTCTTAGTTTCTTAGTTTCTTAGTTTCTTAGTTTCTTAGTTTCTTAGTTTCTTAGTTTCTTAGTTTCTTAGTTCATTAGTTTGTCAGTTTATTCGTTTCTCAGTTTGTCAGTTTGTTCGTTTCTTAGTTTCTTAGTTTCTTAGTTTCTTAGTTTCTTAGTATCTTAGTTTCTTAGTTTCTCAGTTTCTTAGTTTCTTAGTTTCTTAGTTTCTTAGATTCTTAGTTTCTTAGTTTCTTAGTTTCTTAGTTTCTTAGATTCTTAGTTTCTTAGTTTTTTAGTTTCTTAGTTTCTTAGTTTCTTAGTTTCTTAGTTTCTTAGTTTCTTAGTTTCTTAGTTTCTTAGTTTCTTAGTTTCTTAGTTTCTTAGTTTCTTAGTTTCTTAGTTTCTTAGTTTCTTAGTTTCTTAGTTTCTTAGTTTCTTAGTTTCTTAGTTTCTTAGTTTCTTAGTTTCTTAGTTTCTTAGTTTCTTAGTTTCTTAGTTTCTTAGTTTCTTAGTTTCTTAGTTTCTTAGTTTCTTAGTTTCTTAGTTTCTTAGTTTCTTAGTTTCTTAGTTTCTTAGTTTCTTAGTTTCTTAGTTTCTTAGTTTCTTAGTTTCTTAGTTTCTTAGTTTCTTAGTTTCTTAGTTTCTTAGTTTCTTAGTTTCTTAGTTTCTTAGTTTCTTAGTTTCTTAGTTTCTTAGTTTCTTAGTTTCTTAGTTTCTTAGTTTCTTAGTTTCTTAGTTTCTTTGTTTCTTAGTTTCTTTGTTTCTTAGTTTCTTAGTTTCTTAGTTTCTTAGATTCTTAGTTTCTTAGTTTCTTAGTTTCTTAGTTTCTTAATTTCATGGTTTCTTAGTTTCTTAGTTTCTTAGTTTCTTAGTTTCATGGTTTCTTAGTTTCTTAGTTTCTTAGTTTCTTAGTTTCTTAGTTTCTTAGTTTCTTAGTTTCTTAGTTTCTTAGTTTCTTAGTTTCTTAGTTTCTTAGATTCTTAGTTTCTTAGTTTCTTAGTTTCATAGTTTCTTAGTTTCTTAGTTTCTTAGTTTCTTAGTTTCTTAGTTTCTTAGTTTCTTAGTTTCTTAGTTTCTTAGTTTCTTAGTTTCTTAGTTTCTTAGTTTCTTAGTTTCTTAGTTTCTTAGTTTCTTAGTTTCTTAGTTTCTTAGTTTCATGGTTTCTTAGTTTCTTAGTTTCTTAGTTTCTTAGTTTCTTAGTTTCTTAGTTTCTTAGTTTCTTAGTTTCTTAGTTTCTTAGTTTCTTGGTTTCATAGTTTCTTAGTTTCTTAGTTTCTTAGTTTCTTAGTTTCTTAGTTTCTTAGTTTCTTAGTTTCTTAGTTTCTTAGTTTCTTAGTTTCTTAGTTCATTAGTTTGTCAGTTTATTCGTTTCTCAGTTTGTCAGTTTGTTCGTTTCTTAGTTTCTTAGTTTCTTAGTTTCTTAGTTTCTTAGTATCTTAGTTTCTTAGTTTCTCAGTTTCTTAGTTTCTTAGTTTCTTAGTTTCTTAGATTCTTAGTTTCTTAGTTTCTTAGTTTCTTAGTTTCTTAGATTCTTAGTTTCTTAGTTTTTTAGTTTCTTAGTTTCTTAGTTTCTTAGTTTCTTAGTTTCTTAGTTTCTTAGTTTCTTAGTTTCTTAGTTTCTTAGTTTCTTAGTTTCTTAGTTTCTTAGTTTCTTAGTTTCTTAGTTTCTTAGTTTCTTAGTTTCTTAGTTTCTTAGTTTCTTAGTTTCTTAGTTTCTTAGTTTCTTAGTTTCTTAGTTTCTTAGTTTCTTAGTTTCTTAGTTTCTTAGTTTCTTAGTTTCTTAGTTTCTTAGTTTCTTAGTTTCTTAGTTTCTTAGTTTCTTAGTTTCTTAGTTTCTTAGTTTCTTAGTTTCTTAGTTTCTTAGTTTCTTAGTTTCTTAGTTTCTTAGTTTCTTAGTTTCTTAGTTTCTTAGTTTCTTAGTTTCTTAGTTTCTTAGTTTCTTAGTTTCTTAGTTTCTTAGTTTCTTAGTTTCTTAGTTTCTTAGTTTCTTAGTTTCTTAGTTTCTTAGTTTCTTAGTTTCTTAGTTTCTTAGTTTCTTAGTTTCTTTGTTTCTTAGTTTCTTAGTTTCTTAGTTTCTTAGATTCTTAGTTTCTTAGTTTCTTAGTTTCTTAGTTTCTTAATTTCATGGTTTCTTAGTTTCTTAGTTTCTTAGTTTCTTAGTTTCATGGTTTCTTAGTTTCTTAGTTTCTTAGTTTCTTAGTTTCTTAGTTTCTTAGTTTCTTAGTTTCTTAGTTTCTTAGTTTCTTAGTTTCTTAGATTCTTAGTTTCTTAGTTTCTTAGTTTCATAGTTTCTTAGTTTCTTAGTTTCTTAGTTTCTTAGTTTCTTAGTTTCTTAGTTTCTTAGTTTCTTAGTTTCTTAGTTTGTTAGTTTCTTAGTTTCTTAGTTTCTTAGTTTCTTAGTTTCTTAGTTTCTTAGTTTCTTAGTTTCTTAGTTTCTTAGTTTCTTAGTTTCTTAGTTTCTTAGTTTCTTAGTTTCTTAGTTTCTTAGTTTCTTAGTTTCTTAGTTTCTTAGTTTCTTAGTTTCTTAGTTTCTTAGTTTCTTAGTTTCTTAGTTTCTTAGTTTCTTAGTTTCTTAGTTTCTTAGTTTCTTAGTTTCTTAGTTTCTTAGTTTCTTAGTTTCTTAGTTTCTTAGTTTCTTAGTTTCTTAGTTTCTTAGTTTCTTAGTTTCTTAGTTTCTTAGTTTCTTAGTTTCTTAGTTTCTTAGTTTCTTAGTTTCTTAGTTTCTTAGTTTCTTAGTTTCTTAGTTTCTTAGTTTCTTAGTTTCTTAGTTTCTTAGTTTCTTAGTTTCTTAGTTTCTTAGTTTCTTAGTTTCTTAGTTTCTTAGTTTCTTAGTTTCTTAGTTTCTTAGTTTCTTAGTTTCTTAGTTTCTTTGTTTCTTTGTTTCTTAGTTTCTTAGTTTCTTAGTTTCTTAGATTCTTAGTTTCTTAGTTTCTTAGTTTCTTAGTTTCTTAATTTCATGGTTTCTTAGTTTCTTAGTTTCTTAGTTTCTTAGTTTCATGGTTTCTTAGTTTCTTAGTTTCTTAGTTTCTTAGTTTCTTAGTTTCTTAGTTTCTTAGTTTCTTAGTTTCTTAGTTTCTTAGTTTCTTAGTTTCTTAGATTCTTAGTTTCTTAGTTTCTTAGTTTCTTAGTTTCATAGTTTCTTAGTTTCTTAGTTTCTTAGTTTCTTAGTTTCTTAGTTTCTTAGTTTCTTAGTTTCTTAGTTTCTTAGTTTCTTAGTTTCTTAGTTTCTTAGTTTCTTAGTTTCTTAGTTTCTTAGTTTCTTAGTTTCTTAGTTTCTTAGTTTCTTAGTTTCTTAGTTTCTTAGTTTCTTAGATTCTTAGTTTCTTAGTTTCTTAGTTTCTTAGTTTCTTAGTTTCTTAATTTCATGGTTTCTTAGTTTCTTAGTTTCTTAGTTTCTTAGTTTCATGGTTTCTTAGTTTCTTAGTTTCTTAGTTTCTTAGTTTCTTAGTTTCTTAGTTTCTTAGTATCTAAGTTTCTTAGTTTCTTAGTTTCATAGTTTCTTGGTTTCTTAGTTTCTTGGTTTCTTAGTTTCTTCGTTTCTTAGTTTCTTAGTTTCTTAGTTTCTTAGTTTCTTAGTTTCTTAGTTTCTTAGTTTCTTAGTTTCTTAGTTTCTTAGTTTCTTAGTTTCTTAGTTTCTTAGTTTCTTAGTTTCTTAGATTCTTAGTTTCTTAGTTTCTTAGTTTCTTAGTTTCTTAGTTTCTTAGTTTCTTAGTTTTTTAGTTTCTTAGTTTCTTAGTTTCTTAGTTTCTTAGTTTCTTAGTTTCTTAGTTTCTTAGCTTCTTAGTTTCTTAGTTTCTTAGTTTCTTAGTTTCTTAGTTTCTTAGTTTCTTAGTTTCTTAGTTTCTTAGTTTCTTAGTTTCTTAGTTTCTTAGTTTCTTAGTTTCTTAGTTTCTTAGTTTCTTAGTTTCTTAGTTTCTTAGTTTCTTAGTTTCTTAGTTTCTTAGTTTCTTAGTTTCTTAGTTTCTTAGTTTCTTAGTTTCTTAGTTTCTTAGTTTCTTAGTTTCTTAGTTTCTTAGTTTCTTAGTTTCTTAGTTTCTTAGTTTCTTAGTTTCTTAGTTTCTTAGTTTCTTAGTTTCTTAGTTTCTTAGTTTGTCAGTTTGTCAGTTTGTTCGTTTCTTAGTTTCTTAGTTTCTTAGTTTCTTAGTTTCTTAGTTTTTTAGTTTCTTAGTTTCTTAGTTTCTTAGATTCTTAGTTTCTTAGTTTCTTAGTTTCTTAGTTTCTTAGTTTCTTAGCTTCTTAGTTTCTTAGTTTCTTAGTTTCTTAGTTTCTTAGTTTCTTAGTTTCTTAGTTTCTTAGTTTCTTAGTTTCATAGTTTCTTAGTTTCTTAGTTTCTTAGTTTCTTAGTTTCTTAGTTTCTTAGTTTCTTAGTTTCTTAGTTTCTTAGTTTGTCAGTTTGTCAGTTTGTTCGTTTCTTAGTTTCTTAGTTGCATAGTTTCTTAGTTTCTTAGTTTCTTAGTTTCTTAGTTTCTTAGTTTCTTAGCTTCTTAGTTTCTTAGTTTCTTAGTTTCTTAGTTTCTTAGTTTCTTAGTTTCTTAGTTTCTTAGTTTCTTAGTTTCTAAGTTTCTTAGTTTCTTAGTTTCTTAGTTTCTTAGTTTCTTAGTTTCTTAGTTTCTTAGTTTCTTAGTTTCTTAGTTTCTTAGTTTCTTAGTTTCTTAGTTTCTTAGTTTCTTAGTTTCTTAGTTTCTTAGTTTCTTAGTTTCTTAGTTTCTTAGTTTCTTAGTTTCTTAGTTTCTTAATTTCTTAGTTTCTTAGTTTCTTAGTTTCTTAGTTTCTTAGTTTCTTAGTTTGTCAGTTTGTCAGATTGTTCGTTTCTTAGTTTCTTAGTTTCTTAGTTTCTTAGTTTCTTAGTTTCTTAGTTTCTTAGTTTCTTAGTTTCTTAGTTTCTTAGTTTCTTAGTTTCTTAGTTTCTTAGTTTCTTAGTTTCTTAGTTTCTTAGTTTCTTAGTTTCTTAGTTTCTTAGTTTGTCAGTTTGTCAGTTTGTTCGTTTCTTAGTTTCTTAGTTTCTTAGTTTCTTAGTTTCTTAGTTTTTTAGTTTCTTAGTTTCTTAGTTTCTTAGATTCTTAGTTTCTTAGTTTCTTAGTTTCTTAGTTTCTTAGTTTCTTAGCTTCTTAGTTTCTTAGTTTCTTAGTTTCTTAGTTTCTTAGTTTCTTAGTTTCTTAGTTTCTTAGTTTCTTAGTTTCATAGTTTCTTAGTTTCTTAGTTTCTTAGTTTCTTAGTTTCTTAGTTTCTTAGTTTCTTAGTTTCTTAGTTTCTTAGTTTGTCAGTTTGTCAGTTTGTTCGTTTCTTAGTTTCTTAGTTGCATAGTTTCTTAGTTTCTTAGTTTCTTAGTTTCTTAGTTTCTTAGTTTCTTAGCTTCTTAGTTTCTTAGTTTCTTAGTTTCTTAGTTTCTTAGTTTCTTAGTTTCTTAGTTTCTTAGTTTCTTAGTTTCTAAGTTTCTTAGTTTCTTAGTTTCTTAGTTTCTTAGTTTCTTAGTTTCTTAGTTTCTTAGTTTCTTAGTTTCTTAGTTTCTTAGTTTCTTAGTTTCTTAGTTTCTTAGTTTCTTAGTTTCTTAGTTTCTTAGTTTCTTAGTTTCTTAGTTTCTTAGTTTCTTAGTTTCTTAATTTCTTAGTTTCTTAGTTTCTTAGTTTCTTAGTTTCTTAGTTTGTCAGTTTGTCAGATTGTTCGTTTCTTAGTTTCTTAGTTTCTTAGTTTCTTAGTTTCTTAGTTTCTTAGTTTCTTAGTTTCTTAGTTTCTTAGTTTCTTAGTTTCTTAGTTTCTTAGTTTCTTAGTTTCTTAGTTTCTTAGTTTCTTAGTTTCTTAGTTTCTTAGTTTCTTAGTTTCTTAGTTTCTTAGTATCTTAGTTTCTTAGTTTCTTAGTTTCTTAGTTTCTTAGTTTCTTAGTTTCATAGTTTCTTAGTTTCTTAGTTTCTTAGTTTCTTAGTTTCTTAGTTTCTTAGTTTCTTAGTTTCTTAGTTTCTTAGTTTCTTAGTTTCTTAGTTTCTTAGTTTCTTAGTTTCTTAGTTTCTTAGTTTCTTAGTTTCTTAGTTTCTTAGTTTCTTAGTTTCTTAGTTTCTTAGTTTCTTAGTTTCTTAGTTTCTTAGTTTCTTAGTTTCTTAGTTTCTTAGTTTCTTAGTTTCTTAGTTTCTTAGTTTCTTAGTTTCTTAGTTTCTTAGTTTCTTAGTTTCTTAGTTTCTTAGTTTCTTAGTTTCTTAGTTTCTTAGTTTCTTAGTTTCTTAGTTTCTTAGTTTCTTAGTTTCTTAGTTTCTTAGTTTCTTAGTTTCTTAGTTTCTTAGTTTCTTAGTTTCTTAGTTTCTTAGTTTCTTAGTTTCTTAGTTTCTTAGTTCCTTAGTTTGTCAGTTTGTTCGTTTCTTAGTTTGTTCGTTTCTTAGTTTCTTAGTTTCTTAGTTTCTCAGTTTCTTAGTTTCTTAGTTTCTTAGTTTCTTAGTTTCTTAGTTTCTTAGTTTCATGGTTTCTTAGTTTCTTAGTTTCTTAGTTTCTTAGTTTCATGGTTTCTTAGTTTCTTAGTTTCTTAGTTTCTTAGTTTCTTAGTTTCTTAGTTTCTTAGTTTCTTAGTTTCTTAGTTTCTTAGTTTCTTAGTTTCTTAGTTTCTTAGTTTCTTAGTTTCTTAGTTTCTTAGTTTCTTAGTTTCTTAGTTTCTTAGTTTCTTAGTTTCTTAGTTTCTTAGTTTCTTAGTTTCTTAGTTTCTTAGTTTCTTAGTTTCTTAGTTTCTTAGTTTCTTAGTTTCTTAGTTTCTTAGTTTCTTAGTTTCTTAGTTTCTTAGTTTCTTAGTTTCTTAGTTTCTTAGTTTCTTAGTTTCTTAGTTTCTTAGTTTCTTAGTTTCTTAGTTTCTTAGTTTCTTAGTTTCTTAGTTTCTTAGTTTCTTAGTTTCTTAGTTTCTTAGTTTCTTAGTTTCTTAGTTTCTTAGTTTCTTAGTTTCTTAGTTTCTTAGTTTCTTAGTTCCTTAGTTTGTCAGTTTGTTCGTTTCTTAGTTTGTTCGTTTCTTAGTTTCTTAGTTTCTCAGTTTCTTAGTTTCTTAGTTTCTTAGTTTCTTAGTTTCTTAGTTTCTTAGTTTCATGGTTTCTTAGTTTCTTAGTTTCTTAGTTTCTTAGTTTCATGGTTTCTTAGTTTCTTAGTTTCTTAGTTTCTTAGTTTCTTAGTTTCTTAGTTTCTTAGTTTCTTAGTTTCTTAGTTTCTTAGTTTCTTAGTTTCTTAGTTTCTTAGTTTCTTAGTTTCTTAGTTTCTTAGTTTCTTAGTTTCTTAGTTTCTTAGTTTCTTAGTTTCTTAGTTTCTTAGTTTCTTAGTTTCTTAGTTTCTTAGTTTCTTAGTTTCTTAGTTTCTTAGTTTCTTAGTTTCTTAGTTTCTTAGTTTCTTAGTTTCTTAGTTTCTTAGTTTCTTAGTTTCTTAGTTTCTCAGTTTCTTAGTTTCTCAGTTTCATAGTTTCTCAGTTTCTTAGTTTCTTAGTTTCTTAGTTTCTTAGCTTCTTAGTTTCTTAGTTTCTTAGTTTCTTAGTTTCTTAGTTTCTTAGTTTCTTAGTTTCTTAGTTTCTTAGTTTCTTAGTTTCTTAGTTTCTTAGTTTCTTAGTTTCTTAGTTTCTTAGTTTCTTAGTTTCTTAGTTTCTTAGTTTCTTAGTTTCTTAGTTTCTTAGTTTCTTAGTTTCTTAGTTTCTTAGTTTCTTAGTTTCTTAGTTTCTTAGTTTCTTAGTTTCTTAGTTTCTTAGTTTCTTAGTTTCTTAGTTTCTTAGTTTCTTAGTTTCTTAGTTTCTTAGTTTCTTAGTTTCTTAGTTTCTTTGTTTCTTAGTTTCTTAGTTTCTTAGTTTCTTAGTTTCTTAGTTCCTTAGATTGTCAGTTTGTTCGTTTCTTAGTTTGTCAGTTTGTTCGTTTCTTAGTTTCTTAGTTTCTTAGTTTCCTAGTTTCTTAGTTTCCTAGTTTCTTAGTTTCTTAGTTTCTTAGTTTCTTAGTTTCTTAGTTTCTTAGTTTCTTAGTTTCTTAGTTTCTTAGTTTCTTAGTTTCTTAGTTTCTTAGTTTCTTAGTTTCTTAGTTTCTTAGTTTCTTAGTTTCTTAGTTTCTTAGTTTCTTAGTTTCTTAGTTTCTTAGTTTCTTAGTTTCTTAGTTTCTTAGTTTCTTAGTTTCTTAGTTTCTTAGTTTCTTAGTTTCTTAGTTTCTTAGTTTCTTAGTTTCTTAGTTTCTTAGTTTCTTAGTTTCTTAGTTTCTTAGTTTCTTAGTTTCTTAGTTTCTTAGTTTCTTACTTTCTTAGGTTCTTAGTTTCTTAGTTTCTTAGTTTCATAGTTTCTTACTTTCTTAGGTTCTTAGTTTCTTAGTTTCTTAGTTTCTTAGTTTCTTAGTTTCTTAGTTTCTTAGTTTCTTAGTTTCTTAGTTTCTTAGTTTCTTAGTTTCTTAGTTTCTTAGTTTCTTAGTTTCTTAGTTTCTTAGTTTCTTAGTTTCTTAGTTTCTTAGTTTCTTAGTTTCTTAGTTTCTTAGTTTCTTAGTTTCTTAGTTTCTTAGTTTCTTAGTTTCTTAGTTTCTTAGTTTCTTAGTTTCTTAGTTTCTTAGTTTCTTAGTTTCTTAGTTTCTTAGTTTCTTAGTTTCTTAGTTTCTTAGTTTCTTAGTTTCTTAGTTTCTTAGTTTCTTAGTTTCTTAGTTTCTTAGTTTCTTAGTTTCTTAGTTTCTTAGTTTCTTAGTTTCTTAGTTTCTTAGTTTCTTAGTTTCTTAGTTTCTTAGTTTCTTAGTTTCTTAGTTTCTTAGTTTCTTAGTTTCTTAGTTTCTTAGTTTCTTAGTTTCTTAGTTTCTTAGTTTCTTAGTTTCATAGTTTCTTAGTTTCTTAGTTTCTTAGTTTCTTAGTTTCTTAGTTTCTTAGTTTCTTACTTTCTTAGGTTCTTAGTTTCTTAGTTTCTTAGTTTCTTAGTTTCTTAGTTTCTTAGTTTCTTAGTTTCTTAGTTTCTTAGTTTCTTAGTTTCTTAGTTTCTTAGTTTCTTAGTTTCTTAGTTTCTTAGTTTCTTAGTTTCTTAGCTTCTTAGTTTCTTAGTTTCTTAGTTTCTTAGTTCCTTAGTTTGTCAGTTTGTTCGCTTCTTAGTTTGTCAGTTGGTTCGTTTCTTAGTTTCTTAGTTTCTTAGTTTCTTAGTTTCTTAGTTTCTTGGTTTCGTGGTTTCTTAGTTTCTTGGTTTCTTAGTTTCTTAGTTTCTTAGTTTCTTAGTTTCTTAGTTTCTTAGTTTCTTAGTTTCTTAGTTTCTTAGTTTCTTAGTTTGTCAGTTTCTTAGTTTCTTAGTTTCTTAGTTTCTTAGTTTCTTAGTTTCTTAGTTTCTTAGTTTCTTAGTTTCTTAGTTTCTTAGTTTCTTAGTTTCTTAGTTTCTTAGTTTCTTAGTTTCTTAGTTTCTTAGTTTCTTAGTTTCTTAGTTTCTTAGTTTCTTAGTTTCTTAGTTTCTTAGTTTCTTAGATTATTAGTTTCTTAGTTTCTTAGTTTCTTAGTTTCTTAGTTTCTTAGTTTCTTAGTTTCTTAGTTTCTTAGTTTCTTAGTTTCTTAGTTTCTTAGTTTCTTAGTTTCTTAGTTTCTTAGTTTCTTAGTTTCTTAGTTTCTTAGTTTCTTAGTTTCTTAGTTTCTTAGTTTCTTAGTTTCTTAGTTTCTTAGTTTCTTAGTTTCTTAGTTTCTTAGTTTCTTAGTTTCTTAGTTTCTTAGTTTCTTAGTTTCTTACTTTCTTAGGTTCTTAGTTTCTTAGTTTCTTAGTTTCTTAGTTTCTTAGTTTCTTAGTTTCTTAGTTTCTTAGTTTCTTAGTTTCTTAGTTTCTTAGTTTCTTAGTTTCTTAGTTTCTTAGTTTCTTAGTTTCTTAGTTTCTTAGCTTCTTAGTTTCTTAGTTTCTTAGTTTCTTAGTTCCTTAGTTTGTCAGTTTGTTCGCTTCTTAGTTTGTCAGTTGGTTCGTTTCTTAGTTTCTTAGTTTCTTAGTTTCTTAGTTTCTTAGTTTCTTGGTTTCGTGGTTTCTTAGTTTCTTGGTTTCTTAGTTTCTTAGTTTCTTAGTTTCTTAGTTTCTTAGTTTCTTAGTTTCTTAGTTTCTTAGTTTCTTAGTTTCTTAGTTTCTTAGTTTGTCAGTTTCTTAGTTTCTTAGTTTCTTAGTTTCTTAGTTTCTTAGTTTCTTAGTTTCTTAGTTTCTTAGTTTCTTAGTTTCTTAGTTTCTTAGTTTCTTAGTTTCTTAGTTTCTTAGTTTCTTAGTTTCTTAGTTTCTTAGTTTCTTAGTTTCTTAGTTTCTTAGTTTCTTAGTTTCTTAGTTTCTTAGTTTCTTAGATTATTAGTTTCTTAGTTTCTTAGTTTCTTAGTTTCTTAGTTTCTTAGTTTCTTAGTTTCTTAGTTTCTTAGTTTCTTAGTTTCTTAGTTTCTTAGTTTCTTAGTTTCTTAGTTTCTTAGTTTCTTAGTTTCTTAGTTTCTTAGTTTCTTAGTTTCTTAGTTTCTTAGTTTCTTAGTTTCTTAGTTTCTTAGTTTCTTAGTTTCTTAGTTTCTTAGTTTCTTAGTTTCTTAGTTTCTTAGTTTTTAGTTTCTTAGTTTCTTAGTTTCTTAGTTTCTTAGTTTCTTAGTTTCTTAGTTCATTAGTTTGTCAGTTTATTCGTTTCTCAGTTTGTCAGTTTGTTCGTTTCTTAGTTTCTTAGTTTCTTAGTTTCTTAGTTTCTTAGTTTCTTAGTTTCTTAGTTTCTTAGTTTCTTAGTTTCATGGTTTCTTATTTTCGTAGTTTCTTAGTTTCTTAGTTTCTTAGTTTCTTAGTTTCTTAGTTTCTTAGTTTCTTAGTTTTTCAGTTTCTCAGTTTCTTAGTTTCTTAGTTTCTTAGTTTCTTAGTTTCTTAGTTTCTTAGTTTCTTAGTTTCTTAGTTTCTTAGTTCCTTAGTTTGTCAGTTTGTTCGTTTCTTAGTTTGTCAGTTTGTTCGTTTCTTAGTTTGTTCGTTTCTTAGTTTCTTAGTTTCTTAGTTTCTTAGTTTCTTAGTTTCTTAGTTTCTTAGTTTCATGGTTTCTTAGTTTCTTAGTTTCTTAGTTTCTTAGTTTCATGGTTTCTTAGTTTCTTAGTTTCTTAGTTTCTTAGTTTCTTAGTTTCTTAGTTTCTTAGTTTCTTAGTTTCTTAGTTTCTTAGTTTCTTAGTTTCTTAGTTTCTTAGTTTCTTAGTTTCTTAGTTTCTTAGTTTCATGGTTTCTTAGTTTCTTAGTTTCTTAGTTTCTTAGTTTCATGGTTTCTTAGTTTCTTAGTTTCTTAGTTTCTTAGTTTCTTAGTTTCTTATTTTCTTAGTTTCTTAGTTTCTTAGTTTCTTAGTTTCTTAGTTTCTTAGTTTCTTAGTTTCTTAGTTTCTTAGTTTCTTAGTTTCTTAGTTTCTTAGTTTCTTAGTTTCTAGGTTTCTTAGTTTCTTGGTTTCTTAGTTTCTTAGTTTCTTAGTTTCTTAGTTTCTTTGTTTCTTAGTTTCTTAGTTTCTTAGTTTCTTAGTTTCTTAGTTTCTTAGTTTCTTAGTTTCTTAGTTTCTTAGTTTCTTAGTTTCTTAGTTTCTTAGTTTCTTAGTTTCTTAGTTTCTTAGTTTCTTAGTTTCTTAGTTTCTTAGTTTCTTAGTTTCATGGTTTCTTATTTTCGTAGTTTCTTAGTTTCTTAGTTTCTTAGTTTCTTAGTTTCTTAGTTTCTTAGTTTCTTAGTTTTTCAGTTTCTCAGTTTCTTAGTTTCTTAGTTTCTTAGTTTCTTAGTTTCTTAGTTTCTTAGTTTCTTAGTTTCTTAGTTTCTTAGTTCCTTAGTTTGTCAGTTTGTTCGTTTCTTAGTTTGTCAGTTTGTTCGTTTCTTAGTTTGTTCGTTTCTTAGTTTCTTAGTTTCTTAGTTTCTTAGTTTCTTAGTTTCTTAGTTTCTTAGTTTCATGGTTTCTTAGTTTCTTAGTTTCTTAGTTTCTTAGTTTCATGGTTTCTTAGTTTCTTAGATTCTTAGTTTCTTAGTTTCTTAGTTTCTTAGTTTCTTAGTTTCTTAGTTTCTTAGTTTCTTAGTTTCTTAGTTTCTTAGTTTCTTAGTTTCTTAGTTTCTTAGTTTCTTAGTTTCATGGTTTCTTAGTTTCTTAGTTTCTTAGTTTCTTAGTTTCATGGTTTCTTAGTTTCTTAGTTTCTTAGTTTCTTAGTTTCTTAGTTTCTTATTTTCTTAGTTTCTTAGTTTCTTAGTTTCTTAGTTTCTTAGTTTCTTAGTTTCTTAGTTTCTTAGTTTCTTAGTTTCTTAGTTTCTTAGTTTCTTAGTTTCTTAGTTTCTAGGTTTCTTAGTTTCTTGGTTTCTTAGTTTCTTAGTTTCTTAGTTTCTTAGTTTCTTTGTTTCTTAGTTTCTTAGTTTCTTAGTTTCTTAGTTTCTTAGTTTCTTAGTTTCTTAGTTTCTTAGTTTCTTAGTTTCTTAGTTTCTTAGTTTCTTAGTTTCTTAGTTTCTTAGTTTCTTAGTTTCTTAGTTTCTTAGTTTCTTAGTTTCTTAGTTTCTTAGTTTCTTAGTTTCTTAGTTTCTTAGTTTCTTAGTTTCTTAGTTTCTTAGTTTCTTAGTTTCTTAGTTTCTTAGTTTCTTAGTTTCTTAGTTTCTTAGTTTCTTAGTTTCTTAGTTTCTTAGTTTCTTAGTTTCTTAGTTTCTTAGTTTCTTAGTTTCTTAGTTTCCTAGTTTCTTAGTTTCTTAGTTTCCTAGTTTCTTAGTTTCTTAGTTTCTTAGTTTCTTAGTTTCTTAGTTTCTTAGTTTCTTAGTTTCTTAGTTTCTTAGTTTCTTAGTTTCCTAGTTTCTTAGTTTCTTAGTTTCCTAGTTTCTTAGTTTCTTAGTTTCTTAGTTTCTTAGTTTCTTAGTTTCTTAGTTTCTTAGTTTCTTAGTTTCTTAGTTTCTTAGTTTCTTAGTTTCTTAGTTTCTTAGTTTCTTAGTTTCTTAGTTTCTTAGTTTCTTAGTTTCTTAGATTCTTAGTTTCTTAGTTTCTTAGTTTCTTAGTTTCTTAGTTTCTTAGTTTCTTAGTTTCTTAGTTTCTTAGTTTCTTAGTTTCTTAGTTTCTTAGTTTCTTAGTTTCTTAGTTTCTTAGTTTCTTAGTTTCTTAGTTTCTTAGTTTCTTGGTTTCTTAGTTTCTTAGTTTCTTAGTTTCTTAGTTTCTTAGTTTCTTAGTTTCTTAGTTTCTTAGTTTCTTAGTTTCTTAGTTTCTTAGATTATTAGTTTCTTAGTTTCTTAGTTTCTTAGTTTCTTAGTTTCTTAGTTTCTTAGTTTCTTAGTTTCTTAGTTTCTTAGTTTCTTAGTTTCTTAGTTTCTTAGTTTCTTAGTTTCTTAGTTTCTTAGTTTCTTAGTTTCTTAGTTTCTTAGTTTCTTAGTTTCTTAGTTTCTTAGTTTCTTAGTTTCTTAGTTTCTTAGTTTCTTAGTATCTTAGTTTCTTAGTTTCATAGTTTCTTAGTTTCTTAGTTTCTTAGTTTCTTAGTTTCTTAGTTTCTTAGTTTCTTAGTTTCTTAGTTTCTTAGTTTCTTAGTTTCTTAGTTTCTTAGTTTCTTAGTTTCTTAGTTTCTTAGTTTCTTAGTTTCTTAGTTTCTTAGTTTCTTAGTTTCTTAGTTTCTTAGTTTCTTAGTTTCTTAGTTTCTTAGTTTCTTAGTTTGTCAGTTTGTTCGTTTCTTAGTTTCTTAGTTTCTTAGTTTCTTAGTTTCTTAGTATCTTAGTTTCTTAGTTTCTCAGTTTCTTAGTTTCTTAGTTTCTTAGTTTCTTAGATTCTTAGTTTCTTAGTTTCTTAGTTTCTTAGTTTCTTAGTTTCTTGGTTTCATAGTTTCTTGGTTTCTTAGTTTCTTAGTTTCTTAGTTTCTTAGTTTCTTAGTTTCTTATTTTCTTAGTTTCTTAGTTTCTTAGTTTCTTAGTTTCTTAGTTTCTTAGTTTCTTAGTTTCTTAGTTTCTTAGTTTCTTAGTTTCTTAGTTTCTTAGTTTCTTAGTTTCTTAGTTTCTTAGTTTCTTAGTTCATTAGTTGGTCAGTTTATTCGTTTCTCAGTTTGTCAGTTTGTTCGTTTCTTAGTTTCTTAGTTTCTTAGTTTCTTAGTTTCTTAGTTTCTTAGTTTCTTAGTTTCTTAGTTTCTTAGTTTCTTAGTTTCTTAGTTTCTTAGTTTCTTAGTTTCTTAGTTTCTTAGTTTCTTAGTTTCTTAGTTTCTTAGTTCATTAGTTGGTCAGTTTATTCGTTTCTCAGTTTGTCAGTTTGTTCGTTTCTTAGTTTCTTAGTTTCTTAGTTTCTTAGTTTCTTAGTTTCTTAGTTTCTTAGTTTCATGGTTTCTTAGTTTCTTAGTTTCTTAGTTTCTTAGTTTCATGGTTTCTTAGTTTCTTAGTTTCTTAGTTTCTTAGTTTCTTAGTTTCTTATTTTCTTAGTTTCTTAGTTTCTTAGTTTCTTAGTTTCTTAGTTTCTTAGTTTCTTAGTTTCTTAGTTTCTTAGTTTCTTAGTTTCTTAGTTTCTTAGTTTCTTAGTTTCTAGGTTTCTTAGTTTCTTGGTTTCTTAGTTTCTTAGTTTCTTAGTTTCTTAGTTTCTTTGTTTCTTAGTTTCTTAGTTTCTTAGTTTCTTAGTTTCTTAGTTTCTTAGTTTCTTAGTTTCTTAGTTTCTTAGTTTCTTAGTTTCTTAGTTTCTTAGTTTCTTAGTTTCTTAGTTTCTTAGTTTCTTAGTTTCTTAGTTTCTTAGTTTCTTAGTTTCTTAGTTTCTTAGTTTCTTAGTTTCTTAGTTTCTTAGTTTCTTAGTTTCTTAGTTTCTTAGTTTCTTAGTTTCTTAGTTTCTTAGTTTCTTAGTTTCTTAGTTTCTTAGTTTCTTAGTTTCTTAGTTTCTTAGTTTCTTAGTTTCTTAGTTTCTTAGTTTCTTAGTTTCTTAGTTTCTTAGTTTCTTAGTTTCTTAGTTTCCTAGTTTCTTAGTTTCTTAGTTTCCTAGTTTCTTAGTTTCTTAGTTTCTTAGTTTCTTAGTTTCTTAGTTTCTTAGTTTCTTAGTTTCTTAGTTTCTTAGTTTCCTAGTTTCTTAGTTTCTTAGTTTCCTAGTTTCTTAGTTTCTTAGTTTCTTAGTTTCTTAGTTTCTTAGTTTCTTAGTTTCTTAGTTTCTTAGTTTCTTAGTTTCTTAGTTTCTTAGTTTCTTAGTTTCTTAGTTTCTTAGTTTCTTAGTTTCTTAGTTTCTTAGATTCTTAGTTTCTTAGTTTCTTAGTTTCTTAGTTTCTTAGTTTCTTAGTTTCTTAGTTTCTTAGTTTCTTAGTTTCTTAGTTTCTTAGTTTCTTAGTTTCTTAGTTTCTTAGTTTCTTAGTTTCTTAGTTTCTTAGTTTCTTGGTTTCTTAGTTTCTTAGTTTCTTAGTTTCTTAGTTTCTTAGTTTCTTAGTTTCTTAGTTTCTTAGTTTCTTAGTTTCTTAGTTTCTTAGTTTCTTAGTTTCTTAGATTATTAGTTTCTTAGTTTCTTAGTTTCTTAGTTTCTTAGTTTCTTAGTTTCTTAGTTTCTTAGTTTCTTAGTTTCTTAGTTTCTTAGTTTCTTAGTTTCTTAGTTTCTTAGTTTCTTAGTTTCTTAGTTTCTTAGTTTCTTAGTTTCTTAGTTTCTTAGTTTCTTAGTTTCTTAGTTTCTTAGTTTCTTAGTTTCTTAGTTTCTTAGTATCTTAGTTTCTTAGTTTCATAGTTTCTTAGTTTCTTAGTTTCTTAGTTTCTTAGTTTCTTAGTTTCTTAGTTTCTTAGTTTCTTAGTTTCTTAGTTTCTTAGTTTCTTAGTTTCTTAGTTTCTTAGTTTCTTAGTTTCTTAGTTTCTTAGTTTCTTAGTTTCTTAGTTTCTTAGTTTCTTAGTTTCTTAGTTTCTTAGTTTCTTAGTTTCTTAGTTTCTTAGTTTGTCAGTTTGTTCGTTTCTTAGTTTCTTAGTTTCTTAGTTTCTTAGTTTCTTAGTTTCTTAGTTTCTTAGTTTCTTAGTTTCATGGTTTCTTAGTTTCTTAGTTTCTTAGTTTCTTAGTTTCATGGTTTCTTAGTTTCTTAGTTTCTTAGTTTCTTAGTTTCTTAGTTTCTTAGTTTCTTAGTTTCTTAGTTTCTTAGTTTCTTAGTTTCTTAGTTTCTTAGTTTCTTAGTTTCTTAGTTTCTTAGTTTCATGGTTTCTTAGTTTCTTAGTTTCTTAGTTTCTTAGTTTCATGGTTTCTTAGTTTCTTAGTTTCTTAGTTTCTTAGTTTCTTAGTTTCTTATTTTCTTAGTTTCTTAGTTTCTTAGTTTCTTAGTTTCTTAGTTTCTTAGTTTCTTAGTTTCTTAGTTTCTTAGTTTCTTAGTTTCTTAGTTTCTTAGTTTCTTAGTTTCTAGGTTTCTTAGTTTCTTGGTTTCTTAGTTTCTTAGTTTCTTAGTTTCTTAGTTTCCTAGTTTCTTAGTTTCTTAGTTTCCTAGTTTCTTAGTTTCTTAGTTTCTTAGTTTCTTAGTTTCTTAGTTTCTTAGTTTCTTAGTTTCTTAGTTTCTTAGTTTCTTAGTTTCTTAGTTTCTTAGTTTCTTAGTTTCTTAGTTTCTTAGTTTCTTAGATTCTTAGTTTCTTAGTTTCTTAGTTTCTTAGTTTCTTAGTTT
This sequence comes from Megalopta genalis, assembly GCF_051020955.1. NCBI lineage: Eukaryota > Metazoa > Arthropoda > Insecta > Hymenoptera > Halictidae > Megalopta > Megalopta genalis. Next base: position 67,662 of record NW_027477039.1, on the reverse strand, counting down.
CTTAGTTTCTTAGTTTCTTAGTTTCTTAGTTTCTTAGTTTCTTAGTTTCTTAGTTTCTTAGTTTCTTAGTTTCTTAGTTTCTTAGTTTCTTAGTTTCTTAGTTTCTTGGTTTCTTAGTTTCTTAGTTTCTTAGTTTCTTAGTTTCTTAGTTTCTTAGTTTCTTAGTTTCTTAGTTTCTTAGTTTCTTAGTTTCTTAGTTTCTTAGATTATTAGTTTCTTAGTTTCTTAGTTTCTTAGTTTCTTAGTTTCTTAGTTTCTTAGTTTCTTAGTTTCTTAGTTTCTTAGTTTCTTAGTTTCTTAGTTTCTTAGTTTCTTAGTTTCTTAGTTTCTTAGTTTCTTAGTTTCTTAGTTTCTTAGTTTCTTAGTTTCTTAGTTTCTTAGTTTCTTAGTTTCTTAGTTTCTTAGTTTCTTAGTTTCTTAGTATCTTAGTTTCTTAGTTTCATAGTTTCTTAGTTTCTTAGTTTCTTAGTTTCTTAGTTTCTTAGTTTCTTAGTTTCTTAGTTTCTTAGTTTCTTAGTTTCTTAGTTTCTTAGTTTCTTAGTTTCTTAGTTTCTTAGTTTCTTAGTTTCTTAGTTTCTTAGTTTCTTAGTTTCTTAGTTTCTTAGTTTCTTAGTTTCTTAGTTTCTTAGTTTCTTAGTTTGTCAGTTTGTTCGTTTCTTAGTTTCTTAGTTTCTTAGTTTCTTAGTTTCTTAGTTTCTTAGTTTCTTAGTTTCTTAGTTTCATGGTTTCTTAGTTTCTTAGTTTCTTAGTTTCTTAGTTTCATGGTTTCTTAGTTTCTTAGTTTCTTAGTTTCTTAGTTTCTTAGTTTCTTAGTTTCTTAGTTTCTTAGTTTCTTAGTTTCTTAGTTTCTTAGTTTCTTAGTTTCTTAGTTTCTTAGTTTCTTAGTTTCTTAGTTTCTTAGTTTCATGGTTTCTTAGTTTCTTAGTTTCTTAGTTTCTTAGTTTCATGGTTTCTTAGTTTCTTAGTTTCTTAGTTTCTTAGTTTCTTAGTTTCTTAGTTTCTTAGTTCCTTAGTTTGTCAGTTTGTTCGTTTCTTAGTTTGTCAGTTTGTTCGTTTCTTAGTTTGTTCGTTTCTTAGTTTCTTAGTTTCTTAGTTTCTTAGTTTCTTAGTTTCTTAGTTTCTTAGTTTCTTAGTTTCTTAGTTTCATGGTTTCTTAGTTTCTTAGTTTCTTAGTTTCTTAGTTTCATGGTTTCTTAGTTTCTTAGTTTCTTAGTTTCTTAGTTTCTTAGTTTCTTAGTTTCTTAGTTTCTTAGTTTCTTAGTTTCTTAGTTTCTTAGTTTCTTAGTTTCTTAGTTTCTTAGTTTCTTAGTTTCTTAGTTTCTTAGTTTCTTAGTTTCATGGTTTCTTAGTTTCTTAGTTTCTTAGTTTCTTAGTTTCATGGTTTCTTAGTTTCTTAGTTTCTTAGTTTCTTAGTTTCTTATTTTCTTAGTTTCTTAGTTTCTTAGTTTCTTAGTTTCTTAGTTTCTTAGTTTCTTAGTTTCTTAGTTTCTTAGTTTCTTAGTTTCTTAGTTTCTTAGTTTCTTAGTTTCTAGGTTTCTTAGTTTCTTGGTTTCTTAGTTTCTTAGTTTCTTAGTTTCTTAGTTTCTTTGTTTCTTAGTTTCTTAGTTTCTTAGTTTCTTAGTTTCTTAGTTTCTTAGTTTCTTAGTTTCTTAGTTTCTTAGTTTCTTAGTTTCTTAGTTTCTTAGTTTCTTAGTTTCTTAGTTTCTTAGTTTCTTAGTTTCTTAGTTTCTTAGTTTCTTAGTTTCTTAGTTTCTTAGTTTCTTAGTTTCTTAGTTTCTTAGTTTCTTAGTTTCTTAGTTTCTTAGTTTCTTAGTTTCTTAGTTTCTTAGTTTCTTAGTTTCTTAGTTTCTTAGTTTCTTAGTTTCTTAGTTTCTTAGTTTCTTAGTTTCTTAGTTTCTTAGTTTCTTAGTTTCTTAGTTTCTTAGTTTCTTAGTTTCTTAGTTTCTTAGTTTCCTAGTTTCTTAGTTTCTTAGTTTCCTAGTTTCTTAGTTTCTTAGTTTCTTAGTTTCTTAGTTTCTTAGTTTCTTAGTTTCTTAGTTTCTTAGTTTCTTAGTTTCCTAGTTTCTTAGTTTCTTAGTTTCCTAGTTTCTTAGTTTCTTAGTTTCTTAGTTTCTTAGTTTCTTAGTTTCTTAGTTTCTTAGTTTCTTAGTTTCTTAGTTTCTTAGTTTCTTAGTTTCTTAGTTTCTTAGTTTCTTAGTTTCTTAGTTTCTTAGTTTCTTAGATTCTTAGTTTCTTAGTTTCTTAGTTTCTTAGTTTCTTAGTTTCTTAGTTTCTTAGTTTCTTAGTTTCTTAGTTTCTTAGTTTCTTAGTTTCTTAGTTTCTTAGTTTCTTAGTTTCTTAGTTTCTTAGTTTCTTGGTTTCTTAGTTTCTTAGTTTCTTAGTTTCTTAGTTTCTTAGTTTCTTAGTTTCTTAGTTTCTTAGTTTCTTAGTTTCTTAGTTTCTTAGATTATTAGTTTCTTAGTTTCTTAGTTTCTTAGTTTCTTAGTTTCTTAGTTTCTTAGTTTCTTAGTTTCTTAGTTTCTTAGTTTCTTAGTTTCTTAGTTTCTTAGTTTCTTAGTTTCTTAGTTTCTTAGTTTCTTAGTTTCTTAGTTTCTTAGTTTCTTAGTTTCTTAGTTTCTTAGTTTCTTAGTTTCTTAGTTTCTTAGTATCTTAGTTTCTTAGTTTCATAGTTTCTTAGTTTCTTAGTTTCTTAGTTTCTTAGTTTCTTAGTTTCTTAGTTTCTTAGTTTCTTAGTTTCTTAGTTTCTTAGTTTCTTAGTTTCTTAGTTTCTTAGTTTCTTAGTTTCTTAGTTTCTTAGTTTCTTAGTTTCTTAGTTTCTTAGTTTCTTAGTTTCTTAGTTTCTTAGTTTCTTAGTTTCTTAGTTTCTTAGTTTCTTAGTTTGTCAGTTTGTTCGTTTCTTAGTTTCTTAGTTTCTTAGTTTCTTAGTTTCTTAGTATCTTAGTTTCTTAGTTTCTCAGTTTCTTAGTTTCTTAGTTTCTTAGTTTCTTAGATTCTTAGTTTCTTAGTTTCTTAGTTTCTTAGTTTCTTAGTTTCTTGGTTTCATAGTTTCTTGGTTTCTTAGTTTCTTAGTTTCTTAGTTTCTTAGTTTCTTAGTTTCTTATTTTCTTAGTTTCTTAGTTTCTTAGTTTCTTAGTTTCTTAGTTTCTTAGTTTCTTAGTTTCTTAGTTTCTTAGTTTCTTAGTTTCTTAGTTTCTTAGTTTCTTAGTTTCTTAGTTCATTAGTTGGTCAGTTTATTCGTTTCTCAGTTTGTCAGTTTGTTCGTTTCTTAGTTTCTTAGTTTCTTAGTTTCTTAGTTTCTTAGTTTCTTAGTTTCTTAGTTTCTTAGTTTCTTAGTTTCTTAGTTTCTTAGTTTCTTAGTTTCTTAGTTTCTTAGTTTCTTAGTTTCTTAGTTTCTTAGTTTCTTAGTTCATTAGTTGGTCAGTTTATTCGTTTCTCAGTTTGTCAGTTTGTTCGTTTCTTAGTTTCTTAGTTTCTTAGTTTCTTAGTTTCTTAGTTTCTTAGTTTCTTAGTTTCTTAGTTTCTTAGTTTCTTAGTTTCTTAGTTTCTTAGTTTCTTAGTTCCTTAGTTTGTCAGTTTGTTCGTTTCTTAGTTTGTCAGTTTGTTCGTTTCTTAGTTTGTTCGTTTCTTAGTTTCTTAGTTTCTTAGTTTCTTAGTTTCTTAGTTTCTTAGTTTCTTAGTTTCTTAGTTTCTTAGTTTCATGGTTTCTTAGTTTCTTAGTTTCTTAGTTTCTTAGTTTCATGGTTTCTTAGTTTCTTAGTTTCTTAGTTTCTTAGTTTCTTAGTTTCTTAGTTTCTTAGTTTCTTAGTTTCTTAGTTTCTTAGTTTCTTAGTTTCTTAGTTTCTTAGTTTCTTAGTTTCTTAGTTTCTTAGTTTCATGGTTTCTTAGTTTCTTAGTTTCTTAGTTTCTTAGTTTCATGGTTTCTTAGTTTCTTAGTTTCTTAGTTTCTTAGTTTCTTAGTTTCTTATTTTCTTAGTTTCTTAGTTTCTTAGTTTCTTAGTTTCTTAGTTTCTTAGTTTCTTAGTTTCTTAGTTTCTTAGTTTCTTAGTTTCTTAGTTTCTTAGTTTCTTAGTTTCTAGGTTTCTTAGTTTCTTGGTTTCTTAGTTTCTTAGTTTCTTAGTTTCTTAGTTTCTTTGTTTCTTAGTTTCTTAGTTTCTTAGTTTCTTAGTTTCTTAGTTTCTTAGTTTCTTAGTTTCTTAGTTTCTTAGTTTCTTAGTTTCTTAGTTTCTTAGTTTCTTAGTTTCTTAGTTTCTTAGTTTCTTAGTTTCTTAGTTTCTTAGTTTCTTAGTTTCTTAGTTTCTTAGTTTCTTAGTTTCTTAGTTTCTTAGTTTCTTAGTTTCTTAGTTTCTTAGTTTCTTAGTTTCTTAGTTTCTTAGTTTCTTAGTTTCTTAGTTTCTTAGTTTCTTAGTTTCTTGGTTTCTTAGTTTCTTAGTTTCTTAGTTTCTTAGTTTCTTAGTTTCTTAGTTTCTTAGTTTCTTAGTTTCTTAGTTTCTTAGTTTCTTAGATTATTAGTTCCTTAGTTTCTTAGTTTCTTAGTTTCTTAGTTTCTTAGTTTCTTAGTTTCTTAGTTTCTTAGTTTCTTAGTTTCTTAGTTTCTTAGTTTCTTAGTTTCTTAGTTTCTTAGTTTCTTAGTTTCTTAGTTTCTTAGTTTCTTAGTTTCTTAGTTTCTTAGTTTCTTAGTTTCTTAGTTTCTTAGTTTCTTAGTTTCTTAGTATCTTAGTTTCTTAGTTTCATAGTTTCTTAGTTTCTTAGTTTCTTAGTTTCTTAGTTTCTTAGTTTCTTAGTTTCTTAGTTTCTTAGTTTCTTAGTTTCTTAGTTTCTTAGTTTCTTAGTTTCTTAGTTTCTTAGTTTCTTAGTTTCTTAGTTTCTTAGTTTCTTAGTTTCTTAGTTTCTTAGTTTCTTAGTTTCTTAGTTTGTCAGTTTGTTCGTTTCTTAGTTTCTTAGTTTCTTAGTTTCTTAGTTTCTTAGTATCTTAGTTTCTTAGTTTCTCAGTTTCTTAGTTTCTTAGTTTCTTAGTTTCTTAGATTCTTAGTTTCTTAGTTTCTTAGTTTCTTAGTTTCTTAGTTTCTTGGTTTCATAGTTTCTTGGTTTCTTAGTTTCTTAGTTTCTTAGTTTCTTAGTTTCTTAGTTTCTTATTTTCTTAGTTTCTTAGTTTCTTAGTTTCTTAGTTTCTTAGTTTCTTAGTTTCTTAGTTTCTTAGTTCCTTAGTTTCTTAGTTTCTTAGTTTCTTAGTTTCTTAGTTTCTTAGTTTCTTAGTTTCTTAGTTTCTTAGTTTCTTAGTTTCTTAGTTTCTTAGTTTCTTAGTTTCTTAGTTTCTTAGTTCATTAGTTGGTCAGTTTATTCGTTTCTCAGTTTGTCAGTTTGTTCGTTTCTTAGTTTCTTAGTTTCTTAGTTTCTTAGTTTCTTAGTTTCTTAGTTTCTTAGTTTCTTAGTTTCTTAGTTTCTTAGTTTCTTAGTTTCTTAGTTTCTTAGTTTCTTAGTTTCTTAGTTTCTTAGTTTCTTAGTTTCTTAGTTTCTTAGTTTCTTAGTTTGTCAGTTTGTCCGTTTCTTAGTTTCTTAGTTGCATAGTTTCTTAGTTTCTTAGTTTCTTAGTTTCTTAGCTTCTTAGTTTCTTAGTTTCTTAGTTTCTTAGTTTCTTAGTTTCTTAGTTTCTTAGTTTCTTAGTTTCTTAGTTTCTTAGTTTCTTAGTTTCTTAGTTTCTTAGTTTCTTAGTTTCTTAGTTTCTTAGTTTCTTAGTTTCTTAGTTTCTTAGTTTCTTAGTTTCTTAGTTTCTTAGTTTCTTAGTTTCTTAGTTTCTTAGTTTCTTAGTTTCTTAGTTTCTTAGTTTCTTAGTTTCTTAGTTTCTTAGTTTCTTAGTTTCTTAGTTTCTTAGTTTCTTAGTTTCTTAGTTTCTTAGTTTCTTAGTTTCTTAGTTTCTTAGTTTCTTAGTTTGTCAGTTTGTCAGTTTGTTCGTTTCTTAGTTTCTTAGTTTCTTAGTTTCTTAGTTTCTTAGTTTTTTAGTTTCTTAGTTTCTTAGTTTCTTAGATTCTTAGTTTCTTAGTTTCTTAGTTTCTTAGTTTCTTAGTTTCTTAGCTTCTTAGTTTCTTAGTTTCTTAGTTTCTTAGTTTCTTAGTTTCTTAGTTTCTTAGTTTCTTAGTTTCATAGTTTCTTAGTTTCTTAGTTTCTTAGTTTCTTAGTTTCTTAGTTTCTTAGTTTCTTAGTTTCTTAGTTTCTTAGTTTGTCAGTTTGTCAGTTTGTTCGTTTCTTAGTTTCTTAGTTGCATAGTTTCTTAGTTTCTTAGTTTCTTAGTTTCTTAGTTTCTTAGTTTCTTAGCTTCTTAGTTTCTTAGTTTCTTAGTTTCTTAGTTTCTTAGTTTCTTAGTTTCTTAGTTTCTTAGTTTCTTAGTTTCTAAGTTTCTTAGTTTCTTAGTTTCTTAGTTTCTTAGTTTCTTAGTTTCTTAGTTTCTTAGTTTCTTAGTTTCTTAGTTTCTTAGTTTCTTAGTTTCTTAGTTTCTTAGTTTCTTAGTTTCTTAGTTTCTTAGTTTCTTAGTTTCTTAGTTTCTTAGTTTCTTAGTTTCTTAGTTTCTTAATTTCTTAGTTTCTTAGTTTCTTAGTTTCTTAGTTTCTTAGTTTGTCAGTTTGTCAGATTGTTCGTTTCTTAGTTTCTTAGTTTCTTAGTTTCTTAGTTTCTTAGTTTCTTAGTTTCTTAGTTTCTTAGTTTCTTAGTTTCTTAGTTTCTTAGTTTCTTAGTTTCTTAGTTTCTTAGTTTCTTAGTTTCTTAGTTTCTTAGTTTCTTAGTTTCTTAGTTTCTTAGTTTCTTAGTTTCTTAGTTTCTTAGTTTCTTAGTTTCTTAGTTTCTTAGTTTCTTAGTTTCTTTGTTTCTTAGATTCTTAGTTTCTTAGTTTCTTAGTTTCTTAGTTCCTTAGATTGTCAGTTTGTTCGTTTCTTAGTTTGTCAGTTTGTTCGTTTCTTAGTTTCTTAGTTTCTTAGTTTCCTAGTTTCTTAGTTTCCTAGTTTCTTAGTTTCTTAGTTTCTTAGTTTCTTAGTTTCTTAGTTTCTTAGTTTCTTAGTTTCTTAGTTTCTTAGTTTCTTAGTTTCTTAGTTTCTTAGTTTCTTAGTTTCTTAGTTTCTTAGTTTCTTAGTTTCTTAGTTTCTTAGTTTCTTAGTTTCTTAGTTTCTTAGTTTCTTAGTTTCTTAGTTTCTTAGTTTCTTAGTTTCTTAGTTTCTTAGTTTCTTAGTTTCTTAGTTTCTTAGTTTCTTAGTTTCTTAGTTTCTTAGTTTCTTAGTTTCTTACTTTCTTAGGTTCTTAGTTTCTTAGTTTCTTAGTTTCATAGTTTCTTACTTTCTTAGGTTCTTAGTTTCTTAGTTTCTTAGTTTCTTAGTTTCTTAGTTTCTTAGTTTCTTAGTTTCTTAGTTTCTTAGTTTCTTAGTTTCTTAGTTTCTTAGTTTCTTAGTTTCTTAGTTTCTTAGTTTCTTAGTTTCTTAGTTTCTTAGTTTCTTAGTTTCTTAGTTTCTTAGTTTCTTAGTTTCTTAGTTTCTTAGTTTCTTAGTTTCTTAGTTTCTTAGTTTCTTAGTTTCTTAGTTTCTTAGTTTCTTAGTTTCTTAGTTTCTTAGTTTCTTAGTTTCTTAGTTTCTTAGTTTCTTAGTTTCTTAGTTTCTTAGTTTCTTAGTTTCTTAGTTTCTTAGTTTCTTAGTTTCTTAGTTTCTTAGTTTCTTAGTTTCTTAGTTTCTTAGTTTCTTAGTTTCTTAGTTTCTTAGTTTCTTAGTTTCTTAGTTTCTTAGTTTCTTAGTTTCTTAGTTTCTTAGTTTCTTAGTTTCTTACTTTCTTAGGTTCTTAGTTTCTTAGTTTCTTAGTTTCATAGTTTCTTAGTTTCTTAGTTTCTTAGTTTCTTAGTTTCTTAGTTTCTTAGTTTCTTAGTTTCTTAGTTTCTTAGTTTCTTAGTTTCTTAGTTTCTTAGCTTCTTAGTTTCTTAGTTTCTTAGTTTCTTAGTTCCTTAGTTTGTCAGTTTGTTCGCTTCTTAGTTTGTCAGTTGGTTCGTTTCTTAGTTTCTTAGTTTCTTAGTTTCTTAGTTTCTTAGTTTCTTGGTTTCGTGGTTTCTTAGTTTCTTGGTTTCTTAGTTTCTTAGTTTCTTAGTTTCTTAGTTTCTTAGTTTCTTAGTTTCTTAGTTTCTTAGTTTCTTAGTTTCTTAGTTTGTCAGTTTCTTAGTTTCTTAGTTTCTTAGTTTCTTAGTTTCTTAGTTTCTTAGTTTCTTAGTTTCTTAGTTTCTTAGTTTCTTAGTTTCTTAGTTTCTTAGTTTCTTAGTTTCTTAGTTTCTTAGTTTCTTAGTTTCTTAGTTTCTTAGTTTCTTAGATTATTAGTTTCTTAGTTTCTTAGTTTCTTAGTTTCTTAGTTTCTTAGTTTCTTAGTTTCTTAGTTTCTTAGTTTCTTAGTTTCTTAGTTTCTTAGTTTCTTAGTTTCTTAGTTTCTTAGTTTCTTAGTTTCTTAGTTTCTTAGTTTCTTAGTTTCTTAGTTTCTTAGTTCATTAGTTTCTTAGTTTCTTAGTTTCTTAGTTTCTTAGTTTCTTAGTTTCTTAGTTTCTTAGTTTCTTAGTTTCTTAGTTTTTAGTTTCTTAGTTTCTTAGTTTCTTAGTTTCTTAGTTTCTTAGTTTCTTAGTTTCTTAGTTCATTAGTTTGTCAGTTTATTCGTTTCTCAGTTTGTCAGTTTGTTCGTTTCTTAGTTTCTTAGTTTCTTAGTTTCTTAGTTTCTTAGTTTCTTAGTTTCTTAGTTTCTTAGTTTCATGGTTTCTTATTTTCTTAGTTTCTTAGTTTCTTAGTTTCTTAGTTTCTTAGTTTCTTAGTTTCTTAGTTTCTTAGTTTTTCAGTTTCTCAGTTTCTTAGTTTCTTAGTTTCTTAGTTTCTTAGTTTCTTAGTTTCTTAGTTTCTTAGTTTCTTAGTTCCTTAGTTTGTCAGTTTGTTCGTTTCTTAGTTTGTCAGTTTGTTCGTTTCTTAGTTTGTTCGTTTCTTAGTTTCTTAGTTTCTTAGTTTCTTAGTTTCTTAGTTTCTTAGTTTCTTAGTTTCTTAGTTTCTTAGTTTCATGGTTTCTTAGTTTCTTAGTTTCTTAGTTTCTTAGTTTCATGGTTTCTTAGTTTCTTAGTTTCTTAGTTTCTTAGTTTCTTAGTTTCTTAGTTTCTTAGTTTCTTAGTTTCTTAGTTTCTTAGTTTCTTAGTTTCTTAGTTTCTTAGTTTCTTAGTTTCTTAGTTTCATGGTTTCTTAGTTTCTTAGTTTCTTAGTTTCTTAGTTTCATGGTTTCTTAGTTTCTTAGTTTCTTAGTTTCTTAGTTTCTTAGTTTCTTATTTTCTTAGTTTCTTAGTTTCTTAGTTTCTTAGTTTCTTAGTTTCTTAGTTTCTTAGTTTCTTAGTTTCTTAGTTTCTTAGTTTCTTAGTTTCTTAGTTTCTTAGTTTCTTAGTTTCTAGGTTTCTTAGTTTCTTGGTTTCTTAGTTTCTTAGTTTCTTAGTTTCTTTGTTTCTTAGTTTCTTAGTTTCTTAGTTTCTTAGTTTCTTAGTTTCTTAGTTTCTTAGTTTCTTAGTTTCTTAGTTTCTTAGTTTCTTAGTTTCTTAGTTTCTTAGTTTCTTAGTTTCTTAGTTTCTTAGTTTCTTAGTTTCTTAGTTTCTTAGTTTCTTAGTTTCTTAGTTTCTTAGTTTCTTAGTTTCTTAGTTTCTTAGTTTCTTAGTTTCTTAGTTTCTTAGTTTCTTAGTTTCTTAGTTTCCTAGTTTCTTAGTTTCTTAGTTTCTTAGTTTCTTAGTTTCTTAGTTTCTTAGTTTCTTAGTTTCTTAGATTCTTAGTTTCTTAGTTTCTTAGTTTCTCAGTTTCTTAGTTTCTTAGTTTCTTAGTTTCTTAGTTTCTTAGTTTCTTAGTTTCTTAGTTTCTTAGTTTCTTAGTTTCTTAGTTTCTTAGTTTCTTAGTTTCTTGGTTTCTTAGTTTCTTAGTTTCTTAGTTTCTTAGTTTCTTAGTTTCTTAGTTTCTTAGTTTCTTAGTTTCTTAGTTTCTTAGTTTCTTAGATTATTAGTTTCTTAGTTTCTTAGTTTCTTAGTTTCTTAGTTTCTTAGTTTCTTAGTTTCTTAGTTTCTTAGTTTCTTAGTTTCTTAGTTTCTTAGTTTCTTAGTTTCTTAGTTTCTTAGTTTCTTAGTTTCTTAGTTTCTTAGTTTCTTAGTTTCTTAGTTTCTTAGTTTCTTAGTTTCTTAGTTTCTTAGTTTCTTAGTTTCTTAGTATCTTAGTTTCTTAGTTTCATAGTTTCTTAGTTTCTTAGTTTCTTAGTTTCTTAGTTTCTTAGTTTCTTAGTTTCTTAGTTTCTTAGTTTCTTAGTTTCTTAGTTTCTTAGTTTCTTAGTTTCTTAGTTTCTTAGTTTCTTAGTTTCTTAGTTTCTTAGTTTCTTAGTTTCTTAGTTTCTTAGTTTCTTAGTTTGTCAGTTTGTTCGTTTCTTAGTTTCTTAGTTTCTTAGTTTCTTAGTTTCTTAGTATCTTAGTTTCTTAGTTTCTCAGTTTCTTAGTTTCTTAGTTTCTTAGTTTCTTAGATTCTTAGTTTCTTAGTTTCTTAGTTTCTTAGTTTCTTAGTTTCTTGGTTTCATAGTTTCTTGGTTTCTTAGTTTCTTAGTTTCTTAGTTTCTTAGTTTCTTAGTTTCTTATTTTCTTAGTTTCTTAGTTTCTTAGTTTCTTAGTTTCTTAGTTTCTTAGTTTCTTAGTTTCTTAGTTTCTTAGTTTCTTAGTTTCTTAGTTTCTTAGTTTCTTAGTTTCTTAGTTTCTTAGTTTCTTAGTTTCTTAGTTTCTTAGTTTCTTAGTTTCTTAGTTTCTTAGTTTCTTAGTTTCTTAGTTTCTTAGTTTCTTAGTTTCTTAGTTCATTAGTTGGTCAGTTTATTCGTTTCTCAGTTTGTCAGTTTGTTCGTTTCTTAGTTTCTTAGTTTCTTAGTTTCTTAGTTTCTTAGTTTCTTAGTTTCTTAGTTTCTTAGTTTCTTAGTTTCTTAGTTTCTTAGTTTCTTAGTTTCTTAGTTTCTTAGTTCCTTAGTTTGTCAGTTTGTTCGTTTCTTAGTTTGTCAGTTTGTTCGTTTCTTAGTTTGTTCGTTTCTTAGTTTCTTAGTTTCTTAGTTTCTTAGTTTCTTAGTTTCTTAGTTTCATGGTTTCTTAGTTTCTTAGTTTCTTAGTTTCTTAGTTTCATGGTTTCTTAGTTTCTTAGTTTCTTAGTTTCTTAGTTTCTTAGTTTCTTAGTTTCTTAGTTTCTTAGTTTCTTAGTTTCTTAGTTTCTTAGTTTCTTAGTTTCTTAGTTTCTTAGTTTCTTAGTTTCTTAGTTTCTTAGTTTCTTAGTTTCATGGTTTCTTAGTTTCTTAGTTTCTTAGTTTCTTAGTTTCATGGTTTCTTAGTTTCTTAGTTTCTTAGTTTCTTAGTTTCTTAGTTTCTTATTTTCTTAGTTTCTTAGTTTCTTAGTTTCTTAGTTTCTTAGTTTCTTAGTTTCTTAGTTTCTTAGTTTCTTAGTTTCTTAGTTTCTTAGTTTCTTAGTTTCTTAGTTTCTAGGTTTCTTAGTTTCTTGGTTCCTTAGTTTCTTAGTTTCTTAGTTTCTTAGTTTCTTTGTTTCTTAGTTTCTTAGTTTCTTAGTTTCTTAGTTTCTTAGTTTCTTAGTTTCTTAGTTTCTTAGTTTCTTAGTTTCTTAGTTTCTTAGTTTCTTAGTTTCTTAGTTTCTTAGTTTCTTAGTTTCTTAGTTTCTTAGTTTCTTAGTTTCTTAGTTTCTTAGTTTCTTAGTTTCTTAGTTTCTTAGTTTCTTAGTTTCTTAGTTTCTTAGTTTCTTAGTTTCTTAGTTTCTTAGTTTCTTAGTTTCTTAGTTTCTTAGTTTCTTAGTTTCTTAGTTTCTTAGTTTCTTAGTTTCTTAGTTTCTTAGTTTCTTAGTTTCTTAGTTTCTTAGTTTCTTAGTTTCTTAGTTTCTTAGTTTCTTAGTTTCTTAGTTTCTTAGTTTCTTAGTTTCTTAGTTTCTTAGTTTCTTAGTTTGTCAGTTTGTTCGTTTCTTAGTTTCTTAGTTTCTTAGTTTCTTAGTTTCTTAGTATCTTAGTTTCTTAGTTTCTCAGTTTCTTAGTTTCTTAGTTTCTTAGTTTCTTAGATTCTTAGTTTCTTAGTTTCTTAGTTTCTTAGTTTCTTAGTTTCTTGGTTTCATAGTTTCTTGGTTTCTTAGTTTCTTAGTTTCTTAGTTTCTTAGTTTCTTAGTTTCTTATTTTCTTAGTTTCTTAGTTTCTTAGTTTCTTAGTTTCTTAGTTTCTTAGTTTCTTAGTTTCTTAGTTCCTTAGTTTCTTAGTTTCTTAGTTTCTTAGTTTCTTAGTTTCTTAGTTTCTTAGTTTCTTAGTTTCTTAGTTTCTTAGTTTCTTAGTTTCTTAGTTTCTTAGTTTCTTAGTTTCTTAGTTCATTAGTTGGTCAGTTTATTCGTTTCTCAGTTTGTCAGTTTGTTCGTTTCTTAGTTTCTTAGTTTCTTAGTTTCTTAGTTTCTTAGTTTCTTAGTTTCTTAGTTTCTTAGTTTCTTAGTTTCTTAGTTTCTTAGTTTCTTAGTTTCTTAGTTTCTTAGTTTCTTAGTTTCTTAGTTTCTTAGTTTCTTAGTTTGTCAGTTTGTCCGTTTCTTAGTTTCTTAGTTGCATAGTTTCTTAGTTTCTTAGTTTCTTAGTTTCTTAGCTTCTTAGTTTCTTAGTTTCTTAGTTTCTTAGTTTCTTAGTTTCTTAGTTTCTTAGTTTCTTAGTTTCTTAGTTTCTTAGTTTCTTAGTTTCTTAGTTTCTTAGTTTCTTAGTTTCTTAGTTTCTTAGTTTCTTAGTTTCTTAGTTTCTTAGTTTCTTAGTTTCTTAGTTTCTTAGTTTCTTAGTTTCTTAGTTTCTTAGTTTCTTAGTTTCTTAGTTTCTTAGTTTCTTAGTTTCTTAGTTTCTTAGTTTCTTAGTTTCTTAGTTTCTTAGTTTCTTAGTTTCTTAGTTTCTTAGTTTCTTAGTTTCTTAGTTTCTTAGTTTCTTAGTTTCTTAGTTTGTCAGTTTGTCAGTTTGTTCGTTTCTTAGTTTCTTAGTTTCTTAGTTTCTTAGTTTCTTAGTTTTTTAGTTTCTTAGTTTCTTAGTTTCTTAGATTCTTAGTTTCTTAGTTTCTTAGTTTCTTAGTTTCTTAGTTTCTTAGCTTCTTAGTTTCTTAGTTTCTTAGTTTCTTAGTTTCTTAGTTTCTTAGTTTCTTAGTTTCTTAGTTTCTTAGTTTCATAGTTTCTTAGTTTCTTAGTTTCTTAGTTTCTTAGTTTCTTAGTTTCTTAGTTTCTTAGTTTCTTAGTTTCTTAGTTTGTCAGTTTGTCAGTTTGTTCGTTTCTTAGTTTCTTAGTTGCATAGTTTCTTAGTTTCTTAGTTTCTTAGTTTCTTAGTTTCTTAGTTTCTTAGCTTCTTAGTTTCTTAGTTTCTTAGTTTCTTAGTTTCTTAGTTTCTTAGTTTCTTAGTTTCTTAGTTTCTTAGTTTCTAAGTTTCTTAGTTTCTTAGTTTCTTAGTTTCTTAGTTTCTTAGTTTCTTAGTTTCTTAGTTTCTTAGTTTCTTAGTTTCTTAGTTTCTTAGTTTCTTAGTTTCTTAGTTTCTTAGTTTCTTAGTTTCTTAGTTTCTTAGTTTCTTAGTTTCTTAGTTTCTTAGTTTCTTAGTTTCTTAATTTCTTAGTTTCTTAGTTTCTTAGTTTCTTAGTTTCTTAGTTTGTCAGTTTGTCAGATTGTTCGTTTCTTAGTTTCTTAGTTTCTTAGTTTCTTAGTTTCTTAGTTTCTTAGTTTCTTAGTTTCTTAGTTTCTTAGTTTCTTAGTTTCTTAGTTTCTTAGTTTCTTAGTTTCTTAGTTTCTTAGTTTCTTAGTTTCTTAGTTTCTTAGTTTCTTAGTTTCTTAGTTTCTTAGTTTCTTAGTTTCTTAGTTTCTTAGTTTCTTAGTTTCTTAGTTTCTTAGTTTCTTTGTTTCTTAGATTCTTAGTTTCTTAGTTTCTTAGTTTCTTAGTTCCTTAGATTGTCAGTTTGTTCGTTTCTTAGTTTGTCAGTTTGTTCGTTTCTTAGTTTCTTAGTTTCTTAGTTTCCTAGTTTCTTAGTTTCCTAGTTTCTTAGTTTCTTAGTTTCTTAGTTTCTTAGTTTCTTAGTTTCTTAGTTTCTTAGTTTCTTAGTTTCTTAGTTTCTTAGTTTCTTAGTTTCTTAGTTTCTTAGTTTCTTAGTTTCTTAGTTTCTTAGTTTCTTAGTTTCTTAGTTTCTTAGTTTCTTAGTTTCTTAGTTTCTTAGTTTCTTAGTTTCTTAGTTACTTAGTTTCTTAGTTTCTTAGTTTCTTAGTTTCTTAGTTTCTTAGTTTCTTAGTTTCTTAGTTTCTTAGTTTCTTAGTTTCTTAGTTTCTTACTTTCTTAGGTTCTTAGTTTCTTAGTTTCTTAGTTTCATAGTTTCTTACTTTCTTAGGTTCTTAGTTTCTTAGTTTCTTAGTTTCTTAGTTTCTTAGTTTCTTAGTTTCTTAGTTTCTTAGTTTCTTAGTTTCTTAGTTTCTTAGTTTCTTAGTTTCTTAGTTTCTTAGTTTCTTAGTTTCTTAGTTTCTTAGTTTCTTAGTTTCTTAGTTTCTTAGTTTCTTAGTTTCTTAGTTTCTTAGTTTCTTAGTTTCTTAGTTTCTTAGTTTCTTAGTTTCTTAGTTTCTTAGTTTCTTAGTTTCTTAGTTTCTTAGTTTCTTAGTTTCTTAGTTTCTTAGTTTCTTAGTTTCTTAGTTTCTTAGTTTCTTAGTTTCTTAGTTTCTTAGTTTCTTAGTTTCTTAGTTTCTTAGTTTCTTAGTTTCTTAGTTTCTTAGTTTCTTAGTTTCTTAGTTTCTTAGTTTCTTAGTTTCTTAGTTTCTTAGTTTCTTAGTTTCTTAGTTTCTTAGTTTCTTAGTTTCTTAGTTTCTTAGTTTCTTACTTTCTTAGGTTCTTAGTTTCTTAGTTTCTTAGTTTCTTAGTTTCTTAGTTTCTTAGTTTCTTAGTTTCTTAGTTTCTTAGTTTCTTAGTTTCTTAGTTTCTTAGTTTCTTAGTTTCTTAGTTTCTTAGCTTCTTAGTTTCTTAGTTTCTTAGTTTCTTAGTTCCTTAGTTTGTCAGTTTGTTCGCTTCTTAGTTTGTCAGTTGGTTCGTTTCTTAGTTTCTTAGTTTCTTAGTTTCTTAGTTTCTTAGTTTCTTGGTTTCGTGGTTTCTTAGTTTCTTGGTTTCTTAGTTTCTTAGTTTCTTAGTTTCTTAGTTTCTTAGTTTCTTAGTTTCTTAGTTTCTTAGTTTCTTAGTTTCTTAGTTTGTCAGTTTCTTAGTTTCTTAGTTTCTTAGTTTCTTAGTTTCTTAGTTTCTTAGTTTCTTAGTTTCTTAGTTTCTTAGTTTCTTAGTTTCTTAGTTTCTTAGTTTCTTAGTTTCTTAGTTTCTTAGTTTCTTAGTTTCTTAGTTTCTTAGTTTCTTAGATTATTAGTTTCTTAGTTTCTTAGTTTCTTAGTTTCTTAGTTTCTTAGTTTCTTAGTTTCTTAGTTTCTTAGTTTCTTAGTTTCTTAGTTTCTTAGTTTCTTAGTTTCTTAGTTTCTTAGTTTCTTAGTTTCTTAGTTTCTTAGTTTCTTAGTTTCTTAGTTTCTTAGTTCATTAGTTTCTTAGTTTCTTAGTTTCTTAGTTTCTTAGTTTCTTAGTTTCTTAGTTTCTTAGTTTCTTAGTTTCTTAGTTTTTAGTTTCTTAGTTTCTTAGTTTCTTAGTTTCTTAGTTTCTTAGTTTCTTAGTTTCTTAGTTCATTAGTTTGTCAGTTTATTCGTTTCTCAGTTTGTCAGTTTGTTCGTTTCTTAGTTTCTTAGTTTCTTAGTTTCTTAGTTTCTTAGTTTCTTAGTTTCTTAGTTTCATGGTTTCTTATTTTCTTAGTTTCTTAGTTTCTTAGTTTCTTAGTTTCTTAGTTTCTTAGTTTCTTAGTTTCTTAGTTTTTCAGTTTCTCAGTTTCTTAGTTTCTTAGTTTCTTAGTTTCTTAGTTTCTTAGTTTCTTAGTTTCTTAGTTTCTTAGTTCCTTAGTTTGTCAGTTTGTTCGTTTCTTAGTTTGTCAGTTTGTTCGTTTCTTAGTTTGTTCGTTTCTTAGTTTCTTAGTTTCTTAGTTTCTTAGTTTCTTAGTTTCTTAGTTTCTTAGTTTCTTAGTTTCTTAGTTTCATGGTTTCTTAGTTTCTTAGTTTCTTAGTTTCTTAGTTTCATGGTTTCTTAGTTTCTTAGTTTCTTAGTTTCTTAGTTTCTTAGTTTCTTAGTTTCTTAGTTTCTTAGTTTCTTAGTTTCTTAGTTTCTTAGTTTCTTAGTTTCTTAGTTTCTTAGTTTCTTAGTTTCATGGTTTCTTAGTTTCTTAGTTTCTTAGTTTCTTAGTTTCATGGTTTCTTAGTTTCTTAGTTTCTTAGTTTCTTAGTTTCTTAGTTTCTTATTTTCTTAGTTTCTTAGTTTCTTAGTTTCTTAGTTTCTTAGTTTCTTAGTTTCTTAGTTTCTTAGTTTCTTAGTTTCTTAGTTTCTTAGTTTCTTAGTTTCTTAGTTTCTTAGTTTCTAGGTTTCTTAGTTTCTTGGTTTCTTAGTTTCTTAGTTTCTTAGTTTCTTTGTTTCTTAGTTTCTTAGTTTCTTAGTTTCTTAGTTTCTTAGTTTCTTAGTTTCTTAGTTTCTTAGTTTCTTAGTTTCTTAGTTTCTTAGTTTCTTAGTTTCTTAGTTTCTTAGATTCTTAGTTTCTTAGTTTCTTAGTTTCTCAGTTTCTTAGTTTCTTAGTTTCTTAGTTTCTTAGTTTCTTAGTTTCTTAGTTTCTTAGTTTCTTAGTTTCTTAGTTTCTTAGTTTCTTAGTTTCTTAGTTTCTTGGTTTCTTAGTTTCTTAGTTTCTTAGTTTCTTAGTTTCTTAGTTTCTTAGTTTCTTAGTTTCTTAGTTTCTTAGTTTCTTAGTTTCTTAGATTATTAGTTTCTTAGTTTCTTAGTTTCTTAGTTTCTTAGTTTCTTAGTTTCTTAGTTTCTTAGTTTCTTAGTTTCTTAGTTTCTTAGTTTCTTAGTTTCTTAGTTTCTTAGTTTCTTAGTTTCTTAGTTTCTTAGTTTCTTAGTTTCTTAGTTTCTTAGTTTCTTAGTTTCTTAGTTTCTTAGTTTCTTAGTTTCTTAGTTTCTTAGTATCTTAGTTTCTTAGTTTCATAGTTTCTTAGTTTCTTAGTTTCTTAGTTTCTTAGTTTCTTAGTTTCTTAGTTTCTTAGTTTCTTAGTTTCTTAGTTTCTTAGTTTCTTAGTTTCTTAGTTTCTTAGTTTCTTAGTTTCTTAGTTTCTTAGTTTCTTAGTTTCTTAGTTTCTTAGTTTCTTAGTTTCTTAGTTTCTTAGTTTCTTAGTTTCTTAGTTTGTCAGTTTGTTCGTTTCTTAGTTTCTTAGTTTCTTAGTTTCTTAGTTTCTTAGTATCTTAGTTTCTTAGTTTCTCAGTTTCTTAGTTTCTTAGTTTCTTAGTTTCTTAGATTCTTAGTTTCTTAGTTTCTTAGTTTCTTAGTTTCTTAGTTTCTTGGTTTCATAGTTTCTTGGTTTCTTAGTTTCTTAGTTTCTTAGTTTCTTAGTTTCTTAGTTTCTTATTTTCTTAGTTTCTTAGTTTCTTAGTTTCTTAGTTTCTTAGTTTCTTAGTTTCTTAGTTTCTTAGTTTCTTAGTTTCTTAGTTTCTTAGTTTCTTAGTTTCTTAGTTTCTTAGTTTCTTAGTTTCTTAGTTTCTTAGTTTCTTAGTTTCTTAGTTTCTTAGTTTCTTAGTTTCTTAGTTTCTTAGTTTCTTAGTTTCTTAGTTTCTTAGTTCATTAGTTGGTCAGTTTATTCGTTTCTCAGTTTGTCAGTTTGTTCGTTTCTTAGTTTCTTAGTTTCTTAGTTTCTTAGTTTCTTAGTTTCTTAGTTTCTTAGTTTCTTAGTTTCTTAGTTTCTTAGTTTCTTAGTTTCTTAGTTTCTTAGTTTCTTAGTTCCTTAGTTTGTCAGTTTGTTCGTTTCTTAGTTTGTCAGTTTGTTCGTTTCTTAGTTTGTTCGTTTCTTAGTTTCTTAGTTTCTTAGTTTCTTAGTTTCTTAGTTTCTTAGTTTCTTAGTTTCTTAGTTTCTTAGTTTCATGGTTTCTTAGTTTCTTAGTTTCTTAGTTTCTTAGTTTCATGGTTTCTTAGTTTCTTAGTTTCTTAGTTTCTTAGTTTCTTAGTTTCTTAGTTTCTTAGTTTCTTAGTTTCTTAGTTTCTTAGTTTCTTAGTTTCTTAGTTTCTTAGTTTCTTAGTTTCTTAGTTTCTTAGTTTCTTAGTTTCTTAGTTTCATGGTTTCTTAGTTTCTTAGTTTCTTAGTTTCTTAGTTTCATGGTTTCTTAGTTTCTTAGTTTCTTAGTTTCTTAGTTTCTTAGTTTCTTATTTTCTTAGTTTCTTAGTTTCTTAGTTTCTTAGTTTCTTAGTTTCTTAGTTTCTTAGTTTCTTAGTTTCTTAGTTTCTTAGTTTCTTAGTTTCTTAGTTTCTTAGTTTCTAGGTTTCTTAGTTTCTTGGTTCCTTAGTTTCTTAGTTTCTTAGTTTCTTAGTTTCTTTGTTTCTTAGTTTCTTAGTTTCTTAGTTTCTTAGTTTCTTAGTTTCTTAGTTTCTTAGTTTCTTAGTTTCTTAGTTTCTTAGTTTCTTAGTTTCTTAGTTTCTTAGTTTCTTAGTTTCTTAGTTTCTTAGTTTCTTAGTTTCTTAGTTTCTTAGTTTCTTAGTTTCTTAGTTTCTTAGTTTCTTAGTTTCTTAGTTTCTTAGTTTCTTAGTTTCTTAGTTTCTTAGTTTCTTAGTTTCTTAGTTTCTTAGTTTCTTAGTTTCTTAGTTTCTTAGTTTCTTAGTTTCTTAGTTTCTTAGTTTCTTAGTTTCTTAGTTTCTTAGTTTCTTAGTTTCTTAGTTTCTTAGTTTCTTAGTTTCTTAGTTTCTTAGTTTCTTAGTTTCCTAGTTTCTTAGTTTCTTAGTTTCCTAGTTTCTTAGTTTCTTAGTTTCTTAGTTTCTTAGTTTCTTAGTTTCTTAGTTTCTTAGTTTCTTAGTTTCTTAGTTTCTTAGTTTCTTTGTTTCTTAGTTTCTTAGTTTCTTAGTTTCTTAGTTTCTTAGTTTCTTAGTTTCTTAGATTCTTAGTTTCTTAGTTTCTTAGTTTCTTAGTTTCTTAGTTTCTTAGTTTCTTAGTTTCTTAGTTTCTTAGTTTCTTAGTTTCTTAGTTTCTTAGTTTCTTAGTTTCTTAGTTTCTTAGTTTCTTAGTTTCTTGGTTTCTTAGTTTCTTAGTTTCTTAGTTTCTTAGTTTCTTAGTTTCTTAGTTTCTTAGTTTCTTAGTTTCTTAGTTTCTTAGTTTCTTAGATTATTAGTTCCTTAGTTTCTTAGTTTCTTAGTTTCTTAGTTTCTTAGTTTCTTAGTTTCTTAGTTTCTTAGTTTCTTAGTTTCTTAGTTTCTTAGTTTCTTAGTTTCTTAGTTTCTTAGTTTCTTAGTTTCTTAGTTTCTTAGTTTCTTAGTTTCTTAGTTTCTTAGTTTCTTAGTTTCTTAGTTTCTTAGTTTCTTAGTATCTTAGTTTCTTAGTTTCATAGTTTCTTAGTTTCTTAGTTTCTTAGTTTCTTAGTTTCTTAGTTTCTTAGTTTCTTAGTTTCTTAGTTTCTTAGTTTCTTAGTTTCTTAGTTTCTTAGTTTCTTAGTTTCTTAGTTTCTTAGTTTCTTAGTTTCTTAGTTTCTTAGTTTCTTAGTTTCTTAGTTTCTTAGTTTGTCAGTTTGTTCGTTTCTTAGTTTCTTAGTTTCTTAGTTTCTTAGTTTCTTAGTATCTTAGTTTCTTAGTTTCTCAGTTTCTTAGTTTCTTAGTTTCTTAGTTTCTTAGATTCTTAGTTTCTTAGTTTCTTAGTTTCTTAGTTTCTTAGTTTCTTGGTTTCATAGTTTCTTGGTTTCTTAGTTTCTTAGTTTCTTAGTTTCTTAGTTTCTTAGTTTCTTATTTTCTTAGTTTCTTAGTTTCTTAGTTTCTTAGTTTCTTAGTTTCTTAGTTTCTTAGTTTCTTAGTTTCTTAGTTTCTTAGTTTCTTAGTTTCTTAGTTTCTTAGTTTCTTAGTTTCTTAGTTTCTTAGTTTCTTAGTTTCTTAGTTTCTTAGTTTCTTAGTTTCTTAGTTTCTTAGTTTCTTAGTTTCTTAGTTTCTTAGTTCATTAGTTGGTCAGTTTATTCGTTTCTCAGTTTGTCAGTTTGTTCGTTTCTTAGTTTCTTAGTTTCTTAGTTTCTTAGTTTCTTAGTTTCTTAGTTTCTTAGTTTCTTAGTTTCTTAGTTTCTTAGTTTCTTAGTTTCTTAGTTTCTTAGTATCTTAGTTTCTTAGTTTCTCAGTTTCTTAGTTTCTTAGTTTCTTAGTTTCTTAGTTTCTTAGATTCTTAGTTTCTTAGTTTCTTAGTTTCTTAGTTTCTTAGATTCTTAGTTTCTTAGATTCTTAGTTTCTTAGTTTCTTAGTTTCTTAGTTTCTTAATTTCATGGTTTCTTAGTTTCTTAGTTTCTTAGTTTCTTAGTTTCATGGTTTCTTAGTTTCTTAGTTTCTTAGTTTCTTAGTTTCTTAGTTTCTTAGTTTCTTAGTTTCTTAGTTTCTTAGTTTCTTAGTTTCATAGTTTCTTGGTTTCTTAGTTTCTTGGTTTCTTAGTTTCTTAGTTTCTTAGTTTCTTAGTTTCTTAGTTTCTTAGTTTCTTAGTTTCTTAGTTTCTTAGTTTCTTAGTTTCTTAGTTTCTTAGTTTCTTAGTTTCTTAGTTTCTTAGTTTCTTAGTTTCTTAGTTTCTTAGTTTCTTAGTTTCTTAGTTTCTTAGTTTCTTAGTTTCTTAGTTTCTTAGTTTCTTAGTTTCTTAGTTTCTTAGTTTCTTAGTTTCTTAGTTTCTTAGTTTCTTAGTTTCTTAGTTTCTTAGTTTCTTAGTTTCTTAGTTTCTTAGTTTCTTAGTTTCTTAGTTTCTTAGTTTCTTAGTTTCTTAGTTTCTTAGTTTCTTAGTTTCTTAGTTTCTTAGTTTCTTAGTTTCTTAGTTTCTTAGTTTCTTAGTTTCTTAGTTTCTTAGTTTCTTAGTTTCTTAGTTTCTTAGTTTCTTAGTTTCTTAGTTTCTTAGATTCTTAGTTTCTTAGTTTCTTAGTTTCTTAGTTTCTTAATTTCATGGTTTCTTAGTTTCTTAGTTTCTTAGTTTCTTAGTTTCTTAGTTTCTTAGTTTCTTAGTTTCTTAGTTTCTTAGTTTCTTAGTTTCTTAGTTTCTTAGTTTCTTAGTTTCTTAGATTCTTAGATTCTTAGTTTCTTAGTTTCTTAGTTTCTTAGTTTCATAGTTTCTTAGTTTCTTAGCTTCTTAGTTTCTTAGTTTCTTAGTTTCTTAGTTTCTTTGTTTCTTAGTTTCTTAGTTTCTTATTTTCTTAGTTTCTTAGTTTCTTAGTTTCTTAGTTTCTTAGTTTCTTAGTTTCTTAGTTTCTTAGTTTCTTAGTTTCTTAGTTTCTTAGTTTCTTAGTTTCTTAGTTTCTTAGTTTCTTAGTTTCTTAGTTTCTTAGTTTCTTAGTTTCTTAGTTTCTTAGTTTCTTAGTTTCTTAGTTTCTTAGTTTCTTAGTTTCTTAGTTTCTTAATTTCATGGTTTCTTAGTTTCTTAGTTTCTTAGTTTCTTAGTTTCATGGTTTCTTAGTTTCTTAGTTTCTTAGTTTCTTAGTTTCTTAGTTTCTTAGTTTCTTGGTTTCATAGTTTCTTAGTTTCTTAGTTTCTTAGTTTCTTAGTTTCTTAGTTTCTTAGTTTCTTAGTTTCTTAGTTTCTTAGTTTCTTAGTTTCTTAGTTTCTTAGTTTCTTAGTTCATTAGTTTGTCAGTTTATTCGTTTCTCAGTTTGTCAGTTTGTTCGTTTCTTAGTTTCTTAGTTTCTTAGTTTCTTAGTTTCTTAGTATCTTAGTTTCTTAGTTTCTCAGTTTCTTAGTTTCTTAGTTTCTTAGTTTCTTAGATTCTTAGTTTCTTAGTTTCTTAGTTTCTTAGTTTCTTAGATTCTTAGTTTCTTAGTTTCTTAGTTTCTTAGTTTCTTAGTTCATTAGTTTGTCAGTTTATTCGTTTCTCAGTTTGTCAGTTTGTTCGTTTCTTAGTTTCTTAGTTTCTTAGTTTCTTAGTTTCTTAGTATCTTAGTTTCTTAGTTTCTCAGTTTCTTAGTTTCTTAGTTTCTTAGTTTCTTAGATTCTTAGTTTCTTAGTTTCTTAGTTTCTTAGTTTCTTAGTTTCTTAGTTTCTTAGTTTCTTAGTTTCTTAGTTTCTTAGTTTCTTAGATTCTTAGTTTCTTAGTTTCTTAGTTTCTTAGTTTCTTAATTTCATGGTTTCTTAGTTTCTTAGTTTCTTAGTTTCTTAGTTTCATGGTTTCTTAGTTTCTTAGTTTCTTAGTTTCTTAGTTTCTTAGTTTCTTAGTTTCTTAGTTTCTTAGTTTCTTGGTTTCATAGTTTCTTAGTTTCTTAGTTTCTTAGTTTCTTAGTTTCTTAGTTTCTTAGTTTCTTAGTTTCTTAGTTTCTTAGTTTCTTAGTTTCTTAGTTTCTTAGTTTCTTAGTTTCTTAGTTTCTTAGTTTCTTAGTTCATTAGTTTGTCAGTTTATTCGTTTCTCAGTTTGTCAGTTTGTTCGTTTCTTAGTTTCTTAGTTTCTTAGTTTCTTAGTTTCTTAGTATCTTAGTTTCTTAGTTTCTCAGTTTCTTAGTTTCTTAGTTTCTTAGTTTCTTAGATTCTTAGTTTCTTAGTTTCTTAGTTTCTTAGTTTCTTAGATTCTTAGTTTCTTAGTTTCTTAGTTTCTTAGTTTCTTAGTTTCTTAGTTTCTTAGTTTCATAGTTTCTTAGTTTCTTAGTTTCTTAGTTTCTTAGTTTCTTAGTTTCTTAGTTTCTTAGTTTCTTAGTTTCTTTGTTTCTTAGATTCTTAGTTTCTTAGTTTCTTAGTTTCTTAGTTTCTTAGTTCCTTAGATTGTCAGTTTGTTCGTTTCTTAGTTTGTCAGTTTGTTCGTTTCTTAGTTTCTTAGTTTCTTAGTTTCCTAGTTTCTTAGTTTCCTAGTTTCTTAGTTTCATAGTTTCTTAGATTCTTAGTTTCTTAGTTTTTTAGTTTCTTAGTTTCTTAGTTTCTTAGTTTCTTACTTTCTTAGGTTCTTAGTTTCTTAGTTTCTTAGTTTCTTAGTTTCTTAGTTTCTTAGTTTCATAGTTTCTTAGTTTTTTAGTTTCTTAGTTTCTTAGTTTCTTAGTTTCTTAGTTTCTTAGTTTCTTAGTTTCTTACTTTCTTAGGTTCTTAGTTTCTTAGTTTCTTAGTTTCTTAGTTTCTTAGTTTCTTAGTTTCTTAGTTTCTTAGTTTCTTAGTTTCTTAGTTTCTTAGTTTCTTAGTTTCTTAGTTTCTTAGTTTCTTAGTTTCTTAGTTTCTTAGTTTCTTAGTTTCTTAGTTTCTTAGTTTCTTAGTTTCTTAGTTTCTTAGTTTCTTAGTTTCTTAGTTTCTTAGTTTCTTAGTTTCTTAGTTTCTTAGTTTCTTAGTTTCTTAGTTTCTTAGTTTCTTAGTTTCTTAGTTTCTTAGTTTCTTAGTTTCTTAGTTTCTTAGTTTCTTAGTTTCTTAGTTTCTTAGTTTCTTAGTTTCTTAGATTCTTAGTTTCTTAGTTTCTTAGTTTCTTAATTTCATGGTTTCTTAGTTTCTTAGTTTCTTAGTTTCTTAGTTTCATGGTTTCTTAGTTTCATGGTTTCTTAGTTTCTTAGTTTCTTAGTTTCTTAGTTTCTTAGTTTCTTAGTTTCTTAGTTTCTTAGTTTCTTGGTTTCTTGGTTTCTTAGTTTCTTAGTTTCTTAGTTTCTTAGTTTCTTAGTTTCTTAGTTTCTTAGTTTCTTATTTTCTTAGTTTCTTAGTTTCTTAGTTTCTTAGTTCATTAGTTTGTCAGTTTATTCGTTTCTCAGTTTGTCAGTTTGTTCGTTTCTTAGTTTCTTAGTTTCTTAGTTTCTTAGTATCTTAGTTTCTTAGTTTCTTAGTTTCTTAGTTTCTTAGTTTCTTAGTTTCTTAGTTTCTTAGTTTCTTAGTTTCTTAGTTTCTTAGTTTCTTAGTTTCTTAGTTTCTTAGTTTCTTAGTTTCTTAGTTTCTTAGTTTCTTAGTTTCTTAGTTCCTTAGTTTCTTAGTTTCTTAGTTTCTTAGTTTCTTAGTTTCTTAGTTTCTTAGTTTCTTAGTTTCTTAGTTTCTTAGTTTCATGGTTTCTTAGTTTCTTAGTTTCTTAGTTTCTTAGTTTCTTAGTTTCTTAGTTTCTTAGTTTCTTAGTTTCTTGGTTTCATAGTTTCTTAGTTTCTTAGTTTCTTAGTTTCTTAGTTTCTTAGTTTCTTAGTTTCTTAGTTTCTTAGTTTCTTAGTTCATTAGTTTGTCAGTTTATTCGTTTCTCAGTTTGTCAGTTTGTTCGTTTCTTAGTTTCTTAGTTTCTTAGTTTCTTAGTTTCTTAGTATCTTAGTTTCTTAGTTTCTCAGTTTCTTAGTTTCTTAGTTTCTTAGTTTCTTAGATTCTTAGTTTCTTAGTTTCTTAGTTTCTTAGTTTCTTAGATTCTTAGTTTCTTAGTTTTTTAGTTTCTTAGTTTCTTAGTTTCTTAGTTTCTTAGTTTCTTAGTTTCTTAGTTTCTTAGTTTCTTAGTTTCTTAGTTTCTTAGTTTCTTAGTTTCTTAGTTTCTTAGTTTCTTAGTTTCTTAGTTTCTTAGTTTCTTAGTTTCTTAGTTTCTTAGTTTCTTAGTTTCTTAGTTTCTTAGTTTCTTAGTTTCTTAGTTTCTTAGTTTCTTAGTTTCTTAGTTTCTTAGTTTCTTAGTTTCTTAGTTTCTTAGTTTCTTAGTTTCTTAGTTTCTTAGTTTCTTAGTTTCTTAGTTTCTTAGTTTCTTAGTTTCTTAGTTTCTTAGTTTCTTAGTTTCTTAGTTTCTTAGTTTCTTAGTTTCTTAGTTTCTTAGTTTCTTAGTTTCTTAGTTTCTTAGTTTCTTAGTTTCTTAGTTTCTTAGTTTCTTAGTTTCTTAGTTTCTTAGTTTCTTAGTTTCTTAGTTTCTTAGTTTCTTAGTTTCTTAGTTTCTTAGTTTCTAAGTTTCTTAGTTTCTTAGTTTCTTAGTTTCTTAGTTTCTTAGTTTCTTAGTTTCTTAGTTTCTTAGTTTCTTAGTTTCTTAGTTTCTTAGTTTCTTAGTTTCTTAGTTTCTTAGTTTCTTAGTTTCTTAGTTTCTTAGTTTCTTAGTTTCTTAGTTTCTTAGTTTCTTAGTTTCTTTGTTTCTTTGTTTCTTAGTTTCTTAGTTTCTTAGTTTCTTAGATTCTTAGTTTCTTAGTTTCTTAGTTTCTTAGTTTCTTAATTTCATGGTTTCTTAGTTTCTTAGTTTCTTAGTTTCTTAGTTTCATGGTTTCTTAGTTTCTTAGTTTCTTAGTTTCTTAGTTTCTTAGTTTCTTAGTTTCTTAGTTTCTTAGTTTCTTAGTTTCTTAGTTTCTTAGTTTCTTAGATTCTTAGTTTCTTAGTTTCTTAGTTTCTTAGTTTCATAGTTTCTTAGTTTCTTAGTTTCTTAGTTTCTTAGTTTCTTAGTTTCTTAGTTTCTTAGTTTCTTAGTTTCTTAGTTTCTTAGTTTCTTAGTTTCTTAGTTTCTTAGTTTCTTAGTTTCTTAGTTTCTTAGTTTCTTAGTTTCTTAGTTTCTTAGTTTCTTAGTTTCTTAGTTTCTTAGTTTCTTAGTTTCTTAGATTCTTAGTTTCTTAGTTTCTTAGTTTCTTAGTTTCTTAGTTTCTTAGTTTCTTAATTTCATGGTTTCTTAGTTTCTTAGTTTCTTAGTTTCTTAGTTTCATGGTTTCTTAGTTTCTTAGTTTCTTAGTTTCTTAGTTTCTTAGTTTCTTAGTATCTTAGTTTCTTAGTTTCTTAGTTTCATAGTTTCTTGGTTTCTTAGTTTCTTGGTTTCTTAGTTTCTTCGTTTCTTAGTTTCTTAGTTTCTTAGCTTCTTAGTTTCTTAGTTTCTTAGTTTCTTAGTTTCTTAGTTTCTTAGTTTCTTAGTTTCTTAGTTTCTTAGTTTCTTAGTTTCTTAGTTTCTTAGATTCTTAGTTTCTTAGTTTCTTAGTTTCTTAGTTTCTTAGTTTCTTAGTTTCTTAGTTTCTTAGTTTCTTAGTTTCTTAGTTTCTTAGTTTCTTAGATTCTTAGTTTCTTAGTTTCTTAGTTTCTTAGTTTCATAGTTTCTTAGTTTCTTAGTTTCTTAGTTTCTTAGTTTCTTAGTTTCTTAGTTTCTTAGTTTCTTAGTTTCTTAGTTTCTTAGTTTCTTAGTTTCTTAGTTTCTTAGTTTCTTAGTTTCTTAGTTTCTTAGTTTCTTAGTTTCTTAGTTTCTTAGTTTCTTAGTTTCTTAGTTTCTTAGTTTCTTAGTTTCTTAGTTTCTTAATTTCTTAGTTTCTTAGTTTCTTAGTTTCTTAGTTTCTTAGTTTCTTAGTTTCTTAGTTTCTTAGTTTCTTAGTTTCTTAGTTTCTTAGTTTCTTAGTTTCTTAGTTTCTTAGTTTCTTAGTTTCTTAGTTTCTTAGTTTCTTAGTTTCTTAGTTTCTTAGTTTCTTAGTTTCTTAGTTTCTTAGTTTCTTAGTTTCTTAGTTCATTAGTTTGTCAGTTTATTCGTTTCTCAGTTTGTCAGTTTGTTCGTTTCTTAGTTTCTTAGTTTCTTAGTTTCTTAGTTTCTTAGTATCTTAGTTTCTTAGTTTCTCAGTTTCTTAGTTTCTTAGTTTCTTAGTTTCTTAGATTCTTAGTTTCTTAGTTTCTTAGTTTCTTAGTTTCTTAGATTCTTAGTTTCTTAGTTTCTTAGTTTCTTAGTTTCTTAGTTTCTTAGTTTCTTAGTTTCATAGTTTCTTAGTTTCTTAGTTTCTTAGTTTCTTAGTTTCTTAGTTTCTTAGTTTCTTAGTTTCTTAGTTTCTTTGTTTCTTAGATTCTTAGTTTCTTAGTTTCTTAGTTTCTTAGTTTCTTAGTTCCTTAGATTGTCAGTTTGTTCGTTTCTTAGTTTGTCAGTTTGTTCGTTTCTTAGTTTCTTAGTTTCTTAGTTTCCTAGTTTCTTAGTTTCCTAGTTTCTTAGTTTCATAGTTTCTTAGATTCTTAGTTTCTTAGTTTTTTAGTTTCTTAGTTTCTTAGTTTCTTAGTTTCTTACTTTCTTAGGTTCTTAGTTTCTTAGTATCTTAGTTTCTTAGTTTCTTAGTTTCATAGTTTCTTAGTTTTTTAGTTTCTTAGTTTCTTAGTTTCTTAGTTTCTTAGTTTCTTAGTTTCTTAGTTTCTTACTTTCTTAGGTTCTTAGTTTCTTAGTTTCTTAGTTTCTTAGTTTCTTAGTTTCTTAGTTTCTTAGTTTCTTAGTTTCTTAGTTTCTTAGTTTCTTAGTTTCTTAGTTTCTTAGTTTCTTAGTTTCTTAGTTTCTTAGTTTCTTAGTTTCTTAGTTTCTTAGTTTCTTAGTTTCTTAGTTTCTTAGTTTCTTAGTTTCTTAGTTTCTTAGTTTCTTAGTTTCTTAGTTTCTTAGTTTCTTAGTTTCTTAGTTTCTTAGTTTCTTAGTTTCTTAGTTTCTTAGTTTCTTAGTTTCTTAGTTTCTTAGTTTCTTAGTTTCTTAGTTTCTTAGTTTCTTAGTTTCTTAGTTTCTTAGTTTCTTAGATTCTTAGTTTCTTAGTTTCTTAGTTTCTTAATTTCATGGTTTCTTAGTTTCTTAGTTTCTTAGTTTCTTAGTTTCATGGTTTCTTAGTTTCTTAGTTTCTTAGTTTCTTAGTTTCTTAGTTTCTTAGTTTCTTAGTTTCTTAGTTTCTTAGTTTCTTAGTTTCTTAGTTTCTTAGTTTCTTAGTTTCTTAGTTTCTTAGTTTCTTAGTTTCTTAGTTTCTTAGTTTCTTAGTTTCTTAGTTTCTTAGTTTCTTAGTTTCTTAGTTTCTTAGTTTCTTAGTTTCTTAGTTTCTTAGTTTCTTAGTTTCTTAGTTTCTTAGATTCTTAGTTTCTTAGTTTCTTAGTTTCTTAATTTCATGGTTTCTTAGTTTCTTAGTTTCTTAGTTTCTTAGTTTCATGGTTTCTTAGTTTCTTAGTTTCTTAGTTTCTTAGTTTCTTAGTTTCTTAGTTTCTTAGTTTCTTAGTTTCTTGGTTTCTTGGTTTCTTAGTTTCTTAGTTTCTTAGTTTCTTAGTTTCTTAGTTTCTTAGTTTCTTAGTTTCTTATTTTCTTAGTTTCTTAGTTTCTTAGTTTCTTAGTTCATTAGTTTGTCAGTTTATTCGTTTCTCAGTTTGTCAGTTTGTTCGTTTCTTAGTTTCTTAGTTTCTTAGTTTCTTAGTATCTTAGTTTCTTAGTTTCTTAGTTTCTTAGTTTCTTAGTTTCTTAGTTTCTTAGTTTCTTAGTTTCTTAGTTTCTTAGTTTCTTAGTTTCTTAGTTTCTTAGTTTCTTAGTTTCTTAGTTTCTTAGTTTCTTAGTTTCTTAGTTTCTTAGTTTCTTAGTTTCTTAGTTTCTTAGTTTCTTAGTTTCTTAGTTTCTTAGTTTCATGGTTTCTTAGTTTCTTAGTTTCTTAGTTTCTTAGTTTCTTAGTTTCTTAGTTTCTTAGTTTCTTAGTTTCTTAGTTTCTTGGTTTCATAGTTTCTTAGTTTCTTAGTTTCTTAGTTTCTTAGTTTCTTAGTTTCTTAGTTTCTTAGTTTCTTAGTTTCTTAGTTTCTTAGTTTCTTAGTTCATTAGTTTGTCAGTTTATTCGTTTCTCAGTTTGTCAGTTTGTTCGTTTCTTAGTTTCTTAGTTTCTTAGTTTCTTAGTTTCTTAGTATCTTAGTTTCTTAGTTTCTCAGTTTCTTAGTTTCTTAGTTTCTTAGTTTCTTAGATTCTTAGTTTCTTAGTTTCTTAGTTTCTTAGTTTCTTAGATTCTTAGTTTCTTAGTTTTTTAGTTTCTTAGTTTCTTAGTTTCTTAGTTTCTTAGTTTCTTAGTTTCTTAGTTTCTTAGTTTCTTAGTTTCTTAGTTTCTTAGTTTCTTAGTTTCTTAGTTTCTTAGTTTCTTAGTTTCTTAGTTTCTTAGTTTCTTAGTTTCTTAGTTTCTTAGTTTCTTAGTTTCTTAGTTTCTTAGTTTCTTAGTTTCTTAGTTTCTTAGTTTCTTAGTTTCTTAGTTTCTTAGTTTCTTAGTTTCTTAGTTTCTTAGTTTCTTAGTTTCTTAGTTTCTTAGTTTCTTAGTTTCTTAGTTTCTTAGTTTCTTAGTTTCTTAGTTTCTTAGTTTCTTAGTTTCTTAGTTTCTTAGTTTCTTAGTTTCTTAGTTTCTTAGTTTCTTAGTTTCTTAGTTTCTTAGTTTCTTAGTTTCTTAGTTTCTTAGTTTCTTAGTTTCTTTGTTTCTTAGTTTCTTAGTTTCTTAGTTTCTTAGATTCTTAGTTTCTTAGTTTCTTAGTTTCTTAGTTTCTTAATTTCATGGTTTCTTAGTTTCTTAGTTTCTTAGTTTCTTAGTTTCATGGTTTCTTAGTTTCTTAGTTTCTTAGTTTCTTAGTTTCTTAGTTTCTTAGTTTCTTAGTTTCTTAGTTTCTTAGTTTCTTAGTTTCTTAGTTTCTTAGATTCTTAGTTTCTTAGTTTCTTAGTTTCATAGTTTCTTAGTTTCTTAGTTTCTTAGTTTCTTAGTTTCTTAGTTTCTTAGTTTCTTAGTTTCTTAGTTTCTTAGTTTCTTAGTTTGTTAGTTTCTTAGTTTCTTAGTTTCTTAGTTTCTTAGTTTCTTAGTTTCTTAGTTTCTTAGTTTCTTAGTTTCTTAGTTTCTTAGTTTCTTAGTTTCTTAGTTTCTTAGTTTCTTAGTTTCTTAGTTTCTTAGTTTCTTAGTTTCTTAGTTTCTTAGTTTCTTAGTTTCTTAGTTTCTTAGTTTCTTAGTTGCTTAGTTTCTTAGTTTCTTAGTTTCTTAGTTTCTTAGTTTCTTAGTTTCTTAGTTTCTTAGTTTCTTAGTTTCTTAGTTTCTTAGTTTCTTAGTTTCTTAGTTTCTTAGTTTCTTAGTTTCTTAGTTTCTTAGTTTCTTAGTTTCTTAGTTTCTTAGTTTCTTAGTTTCTTAGTTTCTTAGTTTCTTAGTTTCTTAGTTTCTTAGTTTCTTAGTTTCTTAGTTTCTTAGTTTCTTAGTTTCTTAGTTTCTTAGTTTCTTTGTTTCTTTGTTTCTTAGTTTCTTAGTTTCTTAGTTTCTTAGATTCTTAGTTTCTTAGTTTCTTAGTTTCTTAGTTTCTTAATTTCATGGTTTCTTAGTTTCTTAGTTTCTTAGTTTCTTAGTTTCATGGTTTCTTAGTTTCTTAGTTTCTTAGTTTCTTAGTTTCTTAGTTTCTTAGTTTCTTAGTTTCTTAGTTTCTTAGTTTCTTAGTTTCTTAGTTTCTTAGATTCTTAGTTTCTTAGTTTCTTAGTTTCATAGTTTCATAGTTTCTTAGTTTCTTAGTTTCTTAGTTTCTTAGTTTCTTAGTTTCTTAGTTTCTTAGTTTCTTAGTTTCTTAGTTTCTTAGTTTCTTAGTTTCTTAGTTTCTTAGTTTCTTAGTTTCTTAGTTTCTTAGTTTCTTAGTTTCTTAGTTTCTTAGTTTCTTAGTTTCTTAGTTTCTTAGTTTCTTAGATTCTTAGTTTCTTAGTTTCTTAGTTTCTTAGTTTCTTAGTTTCTTAGTTTCTTAGTTTCTTAGTTTCTTAGTTTCTTAGTTTCTTAGTTTCTTAGTTTCTTAGTTTCTTTGTTTCTTAGTTTCTTAGTTTCTTAGTTTCTTAGATTCTTAGTTTCTTAGTTTCTTAGTTTCTTAGTTTCTTAATTTCATGGTTTCTTAGTTTCTTAGTTTCTTAGTTTCTTAGTTTCATGGTTTCTTAGTTTCTTAGTTTCTTAGTTTCTTAGTTTCTTAGTTTCTTAGTTTCTTAGTTTCTTAGTTTCTTAGTTTCTTAGTTTCTTAGTTTCTTAGATTCTTAGTTTCTTAGTTTCTTAGTTTCATAGTTTCTTAGTTTCTTAGTTTCTTAGTTTCTTAGTTTCTTAGTTTCTTAGTTTCTTAGTTTCTTAGTTTCTTAGTTTCTTAGTTTCTTAGTTTCTTAGTTTCTTAGTTTCTTAGTTTCTTAGTTTCTTAGTTTCTTAGTTTCTTAGTTTCTTAGTTTCTTAGTTTCTTAGTTTCTTAGTTTCTTAGTTTCTTAGTTTCTTAGTTTCTTAGTTTCTTAGTTTCTTAGTTTCTTAGTTTCTTAGTTTCTTAGTTTCTTAGTTTCTTAGTTTCTTAGTTTCTTAGTTTCTTAGTTTCTTAGTTTCTTAGTTTCTTAGTTTCTTAGTTTCTTAGTTTCTTAGTTTCTTAGTTTCTTAGTTTCTTAGTTTCTTAGTTTCTTAGTTTCTTAGTTTCTTAGTTTCTTAGTTTCTTAGTTTCTTAGTTTCTTAGTTTCTTAGTTTCTTAGTTTCTTAGTTTCTTAGTTTCTTAGTTTCTTAGTTTCTTAGTTTCTTAGTTTCTTAGTTTCTTAGTTTCTTAGTTTCTTAGTTTCTTAGTTTCTTAGTTTCTTTGTTTCTTTGTTTCTTAGTTTCTTAGTTTCTTAGTTTCTTAGATTCTTAGTTTCTTAGTTTCTTAGTTTCTTAGTTTCTTAATTTCATGGTTTCTTAGTTTCTTAGTTTCTTAGTTTCTTAGTTTCATGGTTTCTTAGTTTCTTAGTTTCTTAGTTTCTTAGTTTCTTAGTTTCTTAGTTTCTTAGTTTCTTAGTTTCTTAGTTTCTTAGTTTCTTAGTTTCTTAGATTCTTAGTTTCTTAGTTTCTTAGTTTCTTAGTTTCATAGTTTCTTAGTTTCTTAGTTTCTTAGTTTCTTAGTTTCTTAGTTTCTTAGTTTCTTAGTTTCTTAGTTTCTTAGTTTCTTAGTTTCTTAGTTTCTTAGTTTCTTAGTTTCTTAGTTTCTTAGTTTCTTAGTTTCTTAGTTTCTTAGTTTCTTAGTTTCTTAGTTTCTTAGTTTCTTAGTTTCTTAGATTCTTAGTTTCTTAGTTTCTTAGTTTCTTAGTTTCTTAGTTTCTTAATTTCATGGTTTCTTAGTTTCTTAGTTTCTTAGTTTCTTAGTTTCATGGTTTCTTAGTTTCTTAGTTTCTTAGTTTCTTAGTTTCTTAGTTTCTTAGTTTCTTAGTATCTTAGTTTCTTAGTTTCTTAGTTTCATAGTTTCTTGGTTTCTTAGTTTCTTGGTTTCTTAGTTTCTTCGTTTCTTAGTTTCTTAGTTTCTTAGTTTCTTAGTTTCTTAGTTTCTTAGTTTCTTAGTTTCTTAGTTTCTTAGTTTCTTAGTTTCTTAGTTTCTTAGTTTCTTAGTTTCTTAGTTTCTTAGATTCTTAGTTTCTTAGTTTCTTAGTTTCTTAGTTTCTTAGTTTCTTAGTTTCTTAGTTTCTTAGTTTCTTAGTTTCTTAGTTTCTTAGTTTCTTAGATTCTTAGTTTCTTAGTTTCTTAGTTTCTTAGTTTCATAGTTTCTTAGTTTCTTAGTTTCTTAGTTTCTTAGTTTCTTAGTTTCTTAGTTTCTTAGTTTCTTAGTTTCTTAGTTTCTTAGTTTCTTAGTTTCTTAGTTTCTTAGTTTCTTAGTTTCTTAGTTTCTTAGTTTCTTAGTTTCTTAGTTTCTTAGTTTCTTAGTTTCTTAGTTTCTTAGTTTCTTAGTTTCTTAGTTTCTTAATTTCTTAGTTTCTTAGTTTCTTAGTTTCTTAGTTTCTTAGTTTCTTAGTTTCTTAGTTTCTTAGTTTCTTAGTTTCTTAGTTTCTTAGTTTCTTAGTTTCTTAGTTTCTTAGTTTCTTAGTTTCTTAGTTTCTTAGTTTCTTAGTTTCTTAGTTTCTTAGTTTCTTAGTTTCTTAGTTTCTTAGTTTCTTAGTTCATTAGTTTGTCAGTTTATTCGTTTCTCAGTTTGTCAGTTTGTTCGTTTCTTAGTTTCTTAGTTTCTTAGTTTCTTAGTTTCTTAGTATCTTAGTTTCTTAGTTTCTCAGTTTCTTAGTTTCTTAGTTTCTTAGTTTCTTAGATTCTTAGTTTCTTAGTTTCTTAGTTTCTTAGTTTCTTAGATTCTTAGTTTCTTAGTTTCTTAGTTTCTTAGTTTCTTAGTTTCTTAGTTTCTTAGTTTCATAGTTTCTTAGTTTCTTAGTTTCTTAGTTTCTTAGTTTCTTAGTTTCTTAGTTTCTTAGTTTCTTAGTTTCTTTGTTTCTTAGATTCTTAGTTTCTTAGTTTCTTAGTTTCTTAGTTTCTTAGTTCCTTAGATTGTCAGTTTGTTCGTTTCTTAGTTTGTCAGTTTGTTCGTTTCTTAGTTTCTTAGTTTCTTAGTTTCCTAGTTTCTTAGTTTCCTAGTTTCTTAGTTTCATAGTTTCTTAGATTCTTAGTTTTTTAGTTTTTTAGTTTCTTAGTTTCTTAGTTTCTTAGTTTCTTACTTTCTTAGGTTCTTAGTTTCTTAGTTTCTTAGTTTCTTAGTTTCTTAGTTTCTTAGTTTCATAGTTTCTTAGTTTTTTAGTTTCTTAGTTTCTTAGTTTCTTAGTTTCTTAGTTTCTTAGTTTCTTAGTTTCTTACTTTCTTAGGTTCTTAGTTTCTTAGTTTCTTAGTTTCTTAGTTTCTTAGTTTCTTAGTTTCTTAGTTTCTTAGTTTCTTAGTTTCTTAGTTTCTTAGTTTCTTAGTTTCTTAGTTTCTTAGTTTCTTAGTTTCTTAGTTTCTTAGTTTCTTAGTTTCTTAGTTTCTTAGTTTCTTAGTTTCTTAGTTTCTTAGTTTCTTAGTTTCTTAGTTTCTTAGTTTCTTAGTTTCTTAGTTTCTTAGTTTCTTAGTTTCTTAGTTTCTTAGTTTCTTAGTTTCTTAGTTTCTTAGTTTCTTAGTTTCTTAGTTTCTTAGTTTCTTAGTTTCTTAGTTTCTTAGTTTCTTAGTTTCTTAGTTTCTTAGTTTCTTAGTTTCTTAGATTCTTAGTTTCTTAGTTTCTTAGTTTCTTAATTTCATGGTTTCTTAGTTTCTTAGTTTCTTAGTTTCTTAGTTTCATGGTTTCTTAGTTTCTTAGTTTCTTAGTTTCTTAGTTTCTTAGTTTCTTAGTTTCTTAGTTTCTTAGTTTCTTGGTTTCTTGGTTTCTTAGTTTCTTAGTTTCTTAGTTTCTTAGTTTCTTAGTTTCTCAGTTTCTTAATTTCTTAGTTTCTTATTTTCTTAGTTTCTTAGTTTCTTAGTTTCTTAGTTCATTAGTTTGTCAGTTTATTCGTTTCTCAGTTTGTCAGTTTGTTCGTTTCTTAGTTTCTTAGTTTCTTAGTTTCTTAGTATCTTAGTTTCTTAGTTTCTTAGTTTCTTAGTTTCTTAGTTTCTTAGTTTCTTAGTTTCTTAGTTTCTTAGTTTCTTAGTTTCTTAGTTTCTTAGTTTCTTAGTTTCTTAGTTTCTTAGTTTCTTAGTTTCTTAGTTTCTTAGTTTCTTAGTTTCTTAGTTTCTTAGTTTCTTAGTTTCTTAGTTTCTTAGTTTCTTAGTTTCTTAGTTTCTTAGTTTCTTAGTTTCTTAGTTTCTTAGTTTCTTAGTTTCTTAGTTTCATGGTTTCTTAGTTTCTTAGTTTCTTAGTTTCTTAGTTTCTTAGTTTCTTAGTTTCTTAGTTTCTTAGTTTCTTAGTTTCTTGGTTTCATAGTTTCTTAGTTTCTTAGTTTCTTAGTTTCTTAGTTTCTTAGTTTCTTAGTTTCTTAGTTTCTTAGTTTCTTAGTTTCTTAGTTTCTTAGTTCATTAGTTTGTCAGTTTATTCGTTTCTCAGTTTGTCAGTTTGTTCGTTTCTTAGTTTCTTAGTTTCTTAGTTTCTTAGTTTCTTAGTATCTTAGTTTCTTAGTTTCTCAGTTTCTTAGTTTCTTAGTTTCTTAGTTTCTTAGATTCTTAGTTTCTTAGTTTCTTAGTTTCTTAGTTTCTTAGATTCTTAGTTTCTTAGTTTTTTAGTTTCTTAGTTTCTTAGTTTCTTAGTTTCTTAGTTTCTTAGTTTCTTAGTTTCTTAGTTTCTTAGTTTCTTAGTTTCTTAGTTTCTTAGTTTCTTAGTTTCTTAGTTTCTTAGTTTCTTAGTTTCTTAGTTTCTTAGTTTCTTAGTTTCTTAGTTTCTTAGTTTCTTAGTTTCTTAGTTTCTTAGTTTCTTAGTTTCTTAGTTTCTTAGTTTCTTAGTTTCTTAGTTTCTTAGTTTCTTAGTTTCTTAGTTTCTTAGTTTCTTAGTTTCTTAGTTTCTTAGTTTCTTAGTTTCTTAGTTTCTTAGTTTCTTAGTTTCTTAGTTTCTTAGTTTCTTAGTTTCTTAGTTTCTTAGTTTCTTAGTTTCTTAGTTTCTTAGTTTCTTAGTTTCTTAGTTTCTTAGTTTCTTAGTTTCTTAGTTTCTTAGTTTCTTAGTTTCTTAGTTTCTTAGTTTCTTTGTTTCTTAGTTTCTTAGTTTCTTAGTTTCTTAGATTCTTAGTTTCTTAGTTTCTTAGTTTCTTAGTTTCTTAATTTCATGGTTTCTTAGTTTCTTAGTTTCTTAGTTTCTTAGTTTCATGGTTTCTTAGTTTCTTAGTTTCTTAGTTTCTTAGTTTCTTAGTTTCTTAGTTTCTTAGTTTCTTAGTTTCTTAGTTTCTTAGTTTCTTAGTTTCTTAGATTCTTAGTTTCTTAGTTTCTTAGTTTCATAGTTTCTTAGTTTCTTAGTTTCTTAGTTTCTTAGTTTCTTAGTTTCTTAGTTTCTTAGTTTCTTAGTTTCTTAGTTTCTTAGTTTCTTAGTTTCTTAGTTTGTTAGTTTCTTAGTTTCTTAGTTTCTTAGTTTCTTAGTTTCTTAGTTTCTTAGTTTCTTAGTTTCTTAGTTTCTTAGTTTCTTAGTTTCTTAGTTTCTTAGTTTCTTAGTTTCTTAGTTTCTTAGTTTCTTAGTTTCTTAGTTTCTTAGTTTCTTAGTTTCTTAGTTTCTTAGTTTCTTAGTTTCTTAGTTTCTTAGTTTCTTAGTTTCTTAGTTTCTTAGTTTCTTAGTTTCTTAGTTTCTTAGTTTCTTAGTTTCTTAGTTTCTTAGTTTCTTAGTTTCTTAGTTTCTTAGTTTCTTAGTTTCTTAGTTTCTTAGTTTCTTAGTTTCTTAGTTTCTTAGTTTCTTAGTTTCTTAGTTTCTTAGTTTCTTAGTTTCTTAGTTTCTTAGTTTCTTAGTTTCTTAGTTTCTTAGTTTCTTAGTTTCTTAGTTTCTTAGTTTCTTAGTTTCTTAGTTTCTTAGTTTCTTAGTTTCTTTGTTTCTTTGTTTCTTAGTTTCTTAGTTTCTTAGTTTCTTAGATTCTTAGTTTCTTAGTTTCTTAGTTTCTTAGTTTCTTAATTTCATGGTTTCTTAGTTTCTTAGTTTCTTAGTTTCTTAGTTTCATGGTTTCTTAGTTTCTTAGTTTCTTAGTTTCTTAGTTTCTTAGTTTCTTAGTTTCTTAGTTTCTTAGTTTCTTAGTTTCTTAGTTTCTTAGTTTCTTAGATTCTTAGTTTCTTAGTTTCTTAGTTTCTTAGTTTCATAGTTTCTTAGTTTCTTAGTTTCTTAGTTTCTTAGTTTCTTAGTTTCTTAGTTTCTTAGTTTCTTAGTTTCTTAGTTTCTTAGTTTCTTAGTTTCTTAGTTTCTTAGTTTCTTAGTTTCTTAGTTTCTTAGTTTCTTAGTTTCTTAGTTTCTTAGTTTCTTAGTTTCTTAGTTTCTTAGTTTCTTAGTTTCTTAGATTCTTAGTTTCTTAGTTTCTTAGTTTCTTAGTTTCTTAGTTTCTTAATTTCATGGTTTCTTAGTTTCTTAGTTTCTTAGTTTCTTAGTTTCATGGTTTCTTAGTTTCTTAGTTTCTTAGTTTCTTAGTTTCTTAGTTTCTTAGTTTCTTAGTATCTTAGTTTCTTAGTTTCTTAGTTTCATAGTTTCTTGGTTTCTTAGTTTCTTGGTTTCTTAGTTTCTTCGTTTCTTAGTTTCTTAGTTTCTTAGTTTCTTAGTTTCTTAGTTTCTTAGTTTCTTAGTTTCTTAGTTTCTTAGTTTCTTAGTTTCTTAGTTTCTTAGTTTCTTAGATTCTTAGTTTCTTAGTTTCTTAGTTTCTTAGTTTCTTAGTTTCTTAGTTTCTTAGTTTTTTAGTTTCTTAGTTTCTTAGTTTCTTAGTTTCTTAGTTTCATAGTTTCTTAGTTTCTTAGCTTCTTAGTTTCTTAGTTTCTTAGTTTCTTAGTTTCTTAGTTTCTTAGTTTCTTAGTTTCTTAGTTTCTTAGTTTCTTAGTTTCTTAGTTTCTTAGTTTCTTAGTTTCTTAGTTTCTTAGTTTCTTAGTTTCTTAGTTTCTTAGTTTCTTAGTTTCTTAGTTTCTTAGTTTCTTAGTTTCTTAGTTTCTTAGTTTCTTAGTTTCTTAGTTTCTTAGTTTCTTAGTTTCTTAGTTTCTTAGTTTCTTAGTTTCTTAGTTTCTTAGTTTCTTAGTTTCTTAGTTTCTTAGTTTCTTAGTTTCTTAGTTTCTTAGTTTCTTAGTTTCTTAGTTTCTTAGTTTCTTAGTTTGTCAGTTTGTCAGTTTGTTCGTTTCTTAGTTTCTTAGTTTCTTAGTTTCTTAGTTTCTTAGTTTTTTAGTTTCTTAGTTTCTTAGTTTCTTAGATTCTTAGTTTCTTAGTTTCTTAGTTTCTTAGTTTCTTAGTTTCTTAGCTTCTTAGTTTCTTAGTTTCTTAGTTTCTTAGTTTCTTAGTTTCTTAGTTTCTTAGTTTCTTAGTTTCATAGTTTCTTAGTTTCTTAGTTTCTTAGTTTCTTAGTTTCTTAGTTTCTTAGTTTCTTAGTTTCTTAGTTTCTTAGTTTCTTAGTTTGTCAGTTTGTCAGTTTGTTCGTTTCTTAGTTTCTTAGTTGCATAGTTTCTTAGTTTCTTAGTTTCTTAGTTTCTTAGTTTCTTAGTTTCTTAGCTTCTTAGTTTCTTAGTTTCTTAGTTTCTTAGTTTCTTAGTTTCTTAGTTTCTTAGTTTCTTAGTTTCTTAGTTTCTTAGTTTCTAAGTTTCTTAGTTTCTTAGTTTCTTAGTTTCTTAGTTTCTTAGTTTCTTAGTTTCTTAGTTTCTTAGTTTCTTAGTTTCTTAGTTTCTTAGTTTCTTAGTTTCTTAGTTTCTTAGTTTCTTAGTTTCTTAGTTTCTTAGTTTCTTAGTTTCTTAGTTTCTTAGTTTCTTAGTTTCTTAGTTTCTTAATTTCTTAGTTTCTTAGTTTCTTAGTTTCTTAGTTTCTTAGTTTCTTAGTTTGTCAGTTTGTCAGATTGTTCGTTTCTTAGTTTCTTAGTTTCTTAGTTTCTTAGTTTCTTAGTTTCTTAGTTTCTTAGTTTCTTAGTTTCTTAGTTTCTTAGTTTCTTAGTTTCTTAGTTTCTTAGTTTCTTAGTTTCTTAGTTTCTTAGTTTCTTAGTTTCTTAGTTTCTTAGTTTCTTAGTTTCTTAGTTTCTTAGTTTCTTAGTTTCTTAGTTTCTTAGTTTCTTAGTTTCTTAGTTTCTTAGTTTCTTAGTTTCTTAGTTTCTTAGTTTCTTAGTTTCTTAGTTTCTTAGTTTGTCAGTTTGTTCGTTTCTTAGTTTCTTAGTTTCTTAGTTTCTTAGTTTCTTAGTTTTTTAGTTTCTTAGTTTCTTAGTTTCTTAGATTCTTAGTTTCTTAGTTTCTTAGTTTCTTAGTTTCTTAGTTTCTTAGCTTCTTAGTTTCTTAGTTTCTTAGTTTCTTAGTTTCTTAGTTTCTTAGTTTCTTAGTTTCTTAGTTTCTTAGTTTCATAGTTTCTTAGTTTCTTAGTTTCTTAGTTTCTTAGTTTCTTAGTTTCTTAGTTTCTTAGTTTCTTAGTTTCTTAGTTTCTTAGTTTCTTAGTTTCTTAGTTTCTTAGTTTCTTAGTTTCTTAGTTTCTTAGTTTCTTAGTTTCTTAGTTTCTTAGTTTCTTAGTTTCTTAGTTTCTTAGTTTCTTAGTTTCTTAGTTTCTTAGTTTCTTAGTTTCTTAGTTTCTTAGTTTCTTAGTTTCTTAGTTCCTTAGTTTGTCAGTTCGTTCGTTTCTTAGTTTGTTCGTTTCTTAGTTTCTTAGTTTCTTAGTTTCTCAGTTTCTTAGTTTCTTAGTTTCTTAGTTTCTTAGTTTCTTAGTTTCTTAGTTTCTTAGTTTCTTAGTTTCTTAGTTTCTTAGTTTCTTAGTTTCATGGTTTCTTAGTTTCTTAGTTTCTTAGTTTCTTAGTTTCTTAGTTTCTTAGTTTCTTAGTTTCTTAGTTTCTTAGTTTCTTAGTTTCTTAGTTTCTTAGTTTCTTAGTTTCTTAGTTTCTTAGTTTCTTAGTTTCTTAGTTTCTTAGTTTCTTAGTTTCTTAGTTTCTTAGTTTCTTAGTTTCTTAGTTTCTTAGTTTCTTAGTTTCTTAGTTTCTTAGTTTCTTAGCTTCTTAGTTTCTTAGTTTCTTAGTTTCTTAGTTTCTTAGTTTCTTAGTTTCTTAGTTTCTTAGTTTCTTAGTTTCTTAGTTTCTTAGTTTCTTAGTTTCTTAGTTTCTTAGTTTCTTAGTTTCTTAGTTTCTTAGTTTCTTAGTTTCTTAGTTTCTTAGTTTCTTAGTTTCTTAGTTTCTTAGTTTCTTAGTTTCTTAGTTTCTTAGTTTCTTAGTTTCTTAGTTTCTTAGTTTCTTAGTTTCTTAGTTTCTTAGTTTCTTAGTTTCTTAGTTTCTTAGTTTCTTAGTTTCTTAGTTTCTTAGTTTCTTAGTTTCTTAGTTTCTTAGTTTCTTAGTTTCTTAGTTTCTTAGTTTCTTAGTTTCTTAGTTCCTTAGTTTGTCAGTTTGTTCGTTTCTTAGTTTGTTCGTTTCTTAGTTTCTTAGTTTCTTAGTTTCTTAGTTTCTTAGTTTCTTAGTTTCTTAGTTTCTTAGTTTCTTAGTTTCTTAGTTTCTTAGTTTCTTAGTTTCTTAGTTTCTTAGTTTCTTAGTTTCTTAGTTTCTTAGTTTCTTAGTTTCTTAGTTTCTTAGTTTCTTAGTTTCTTAGTTTCTTAGTTTCTTAGTTTCTTAGTTTCTTAGTTTCTTAGTTTCTTAGTTTCTTACTTTCTTACTTTCTTAGGTTCTTAGTTTCTTAGTTTCTTAGTTTCATAGTTTCTTACTTTCTTAGGTTCTTAGTTTCTTAGTTTCTTAGTTTCTTAGTTTCTTAGTTTCTTAGTTTCTTAGTTTCTTAGTTTCTTAGTTTCTTAGTTTCTTAGTTTCTTAGTTTCTTAGTTTCTTAGTTTCTTAGTTTCTTAGTTTCTTAGTTTCTTAGTTTCTTAGTTTCTTAGTTTCTTAGTTTCTTAGTTTCTTAGTTTCTTAGTTTCTTAGTTTCTTAGTTTCTTAGTTTCTTAGTTTCTTAGTTTCTTAGTTTCTTAGTTTCTTAGTTTCTTAGTTTCTTAGTTTCTTAGTTTCTTAGTTTCTTAGTTTCTTAGTTTCTTAGTTTCTTAGTTTCTTAGTTTCTTAGTTTCTTAGTTTCTTAGTTTCTTAGTTTCTTAGTTTCTTAGTTTCTTAGTTTCTTAGTTTCTTAGTTTCTTAGTTTCTTAGTTTCTTAGTTTCTTAGTTTCTTACTTTCTTAGGTTCTTAGTTTCTTAGTTTCTTAGTTTCTTAGTTTCTTAGTTTCTTAGTTTCTTAGTTTCTTAGTTTCTTAGTTTCTTAGTTTCTTAGTTTCTTAGTTTCTTAGTTTCTTAGTTTCTTAGTTTCTTAGTTTCTTAGCTTCTTAGTTTCTTAGTTTCTTAGTTTCTTAGTTCCTTAGTTTGTCAGTTTGTTCGCTTCTTAGTTTGTCAGTTGGTTCGTTTCTTAGTTTCTTAGTTTCTTAGTTTCTTAGTTTCTTAGTTTCTTGGTTTCGTGGTTTCTTAGTTTCTTGGTTTCTTAGTTTCTTAGTTTCTTAGTTTCTTAGTTTCTTAGTTTCTTAGTTTCTTAGTTTCTTAGTTTCTTAGTTTGTCAGTTTCTTAGTTTCTTAGTTTCTTAGTTTCTTAGTTTCTTAGTTTCTTAGTTTCTTAGTTTCTTAGTTTCTTAGTTTCTTAGTTTCTTAGTTTCTTAGTTTCTTAGTTTCTTAGTTTCTTAGTTTCTTAGTTTCTTAGTTTCTTAGTTTCTTAGTTTCTTAGTTTCTTAGTTTCTTAGATTATTAGTTTCTTAGTTTCTTAGTTTCTTAGTTTCTTAGTTTCTTAGTTTCTTAGTTTCTTAGTTTCTTAGTTTCTTAGTTTCTTAGTTTCTTAGTTTCTTAGTTTCTTAGTTTCTTAGTTTCTTAGTTTCTTAGTTTCTTAGTTTCTTAGTTTCTTAGTTTCTTAGTTTCTTAGTTTCTTAGTTTCTTAGTTTCTTAGTTTCTTAGTTTCTTAGTTTCTTAGTTTCTTAGTTTCTTAGTTTCTTAGTTTCTTAGTTTTTAGTTTCTTAGTTTCTTAGTTTCTTAGTTTCTTAGTTTCTTAGTTTCTTAGTTTCTTAGTTCATTAGTTTGTCAGTTTATTCGTTTCTCAGTTTGTCAGTTTGTTCGTTTCTTAGTTTCTTAGTTTCTTAGTTTCTTAGTTTCTTAGTTTCTTAGTTTCTTAGTTTCTTAGTTTCATGGTTTCTTATTTTCTTAGTTTCTTAGTTTCTTAGTTTCTTAGTTTCTTAGTTTCTTAGTTTCTTAGTTTCTTAGTTTTTCAGTTTCTCAGTTTCTTAGTTTCTTAGTTTCTTAGTTTCTTAGTTTCTTAGTTTCTTAGTTTCTTAGTTTCTTAGTTTCTTAGTTCCTTAGTTTGTCAGTTTGTTCGTTTCTTAGTTTGTCAGTTTGTTCGTTTCTTAGTTTGTTCGTTTCTTAGTTTCTTAGTTTCTTAGTTTCTTAGTTTCTTAGTTTCTTAGTTTCTTAGTTTCTTAGTTTCTTAGTTTCTTAGTTTCATGGTTTCTTAGTTTCTTAGTTTCTTAGTTTCTTAGTTTCTTAGTTTCTTAGTTTCTTAGTTTCTTAGTTTCTTAGTTTCTAGGTTTCTTAGTTTCTTGGTTTCTTAGTTTCTTAGTTTCTTAGTTTCTTAGTTTCTTTGTTTCTTAGTTTCTTAGTTTCTTAGTTTCTTAGTTTCTTAGTTTCTTAGTTTCTTAGTTTCTTAGTTTCTTAGTTTCTTAGTTTCTTAGTT
This sequence comes from Megalopta genalis, assembly GCF_051020955.1. Classification (NCBI taxonomy): domain Eukaryota; kingdom Metazoa; phylum Arthropoda; class Insecta; order Hymenoptera; family Halictidae; genus Megalopta; species Megalopta genalis. Next base: position 25,922 of record NW_027477039.1, on the reverse strand, counting down.
TCTTAGTTTCTTAGTTTCTTAGTTTCTTAGTTTCTTAGTTTCTTAGTTTCTTAGTTTCTTAGTTTCTTAGTTTCTTAGTTTCTTAGTTTCTTAGTTTCTTAGTTTCTTAGTTTCTTAGTTTCTTAGTTTCTTAGTTTCTTAGTTTCTTAGTTTCTTAGTTTCTTAGTTTCTTAGTTTCTTAGTTTCTTAGTTTCTTAGTTTCTTAGTTTCTTAGTTTCTTAGTTTCTTAGTTTCTTAGTTTCTTAGTTTCTTAGTTTCTTAGTTTCCTAGTTTCTTAGTTTCTTAGTTTCCTAGTTTCTTAGTTTCTTAGTTTCTTAGTTTCTTAGTTTCTTAGTTTCTTAGTTTCTTAGTTTCTTAGTTTCTTAGTTTCTTAGTTTCTTAGTTTCTTAGTTTCTTAGTTTCTTAGTTTCTTAGATTCTTAGTTTCTTAGTTTCTTAGTTTCTTAGTTTCTTAGTTTCTTAGTTTCTTAGTTTCTTAGTTTCTTAGTTTCTTAGTTTCTTAGTTTCTTAGTTTCTTAGTTTCTTAGTTTCTTAGTTTCTTAGTTTCTTAGTTTCTTAGTTTCTTGGTTTCTTAGTTTCTTAGTTTCTTAGTTTCTTAGTTTCTTAGTTTCTTAGTTTCTTAGTTTCTTAGTTTCTTAGTTTCTTAGTTTCTTAGATTATTAGTTTCTTAGTTTCTTAGTTTCTTAGTTTCTTAGTTTCTTAGTTTCTTAGTTTCTTAGTTTCTTAGTTTCTTAGTTTCTTAGTTTCTTAGTTTCTTAGTTTCTTAGTTTCTTAGTTTCTTAGTTTCTTAGTTTCTTAGTTTCTTAGTTTCTTAGTTTCTTAGTTTCTTAGTTTCTTAGTTTCTTAGTTTCTTAGTTTCTTAGTATCTTAGTTTCTTAGTTTCATAGTTTCTTAGTTTCTTAGTTTCTTAGTTTCTTAGTTTCTTAGTTTCTTAGTTTCTTAGTTTCTTAGTTTCTTAGTTTCTTAGTTTCTTAGTTTCTTAGTTTCTTAGTTTCTTAGTTTCTTAGTTTCTTAGTTTCTTAGTTTCTTAGTTTCTTAGTTTCTTAGTTTCTTAGTTTCTTAGTTTCTTAGTTTGTCAGTTTGTTCGTTTCTTAGTTTCTTAGTTTCTTAGTTTCTTAGTTTCTTAGTATCGTAGTTTCTTAGTTTCTCAGTTTCTTAGTTTCTTAGTTTCTTAGTTTCTTAGATTCTTAGTTTCTTAGTTTCTTAGTTTCTTAGTTTCTTAGTTTCTTGGTTTCATAGTTTCTTGGTTTCTTAGTTTCTTAGTTTCTTAGTTTCTTAGTTTCTTAGTTTCTTATTTTCTTAGTTTCTTAGTTTCTTAGTTTCTTAGTTTCTTAGTTTCTTAGTTTCTTAGTTTCTTAGTTTCTTAGTTTCTTAGTTTCTTAGTTTCTTAGTTTCTTAGTTTCTTAGTTTCTTAGTTTCTTAGTTTCTTAGTTTCTTAGTTTCTTAGTTTCTTAGTTTCTTAGTTTCTTAGTTTCTTAGTTTCTTAGTTTCTTAGTTTCTTAGTTTCTTAGTTTCTTAGTTCATTAGTTGGTCAGTTTATTCGTTTCTCAGTTTGTCAGTTTGTTCGTTTCTTAGTTTCTTAGTTTCTTAGTTTCTTAGTTTCTTAGTTTCTTAGTTTCTTAGTTTCTTAGTTTCTTAGTTTCTTAGTTTCTTAGTTTCTTAGTTTCTTAGTTCCTTAGTTTGTCAGTTTGTTCGTTTCTTAGTTTGTCAGTTTGTTCGTTTCTTAGTTTGTTCGTTTCTTAGTTTCTTAGTTTCTTAGTTTCTTAGTTTCTTAGTTTCTTAGTTTCTTAGTTTCTTAGTTTCTTAGTTTCATGATTTCTTAGTTTCTTAGTTTCTTAGTTTCTTAGTTTCATGGTTTCTTAGTTTCTTAGTTTCTTAGTTTCTTAGTTTCTTAGTTTCTTAGTTTCTTAGTTTCTTAGTTTCTTAGTTTCTTAGTTTCTTAGTTTCTTAGTTTCTTAGTTTCTTAGTTTCTTAGTTTCTTAGTTTCTTAGTTTCTTAGTTTCATGGTTTCTTAGTTTCTTAGTTTCTTAGTTTCTTAGTTTCATGGTTTCTTAGTTTCTTAGTTTCTTAGTTTCTTAGTTTCTTAGTTTCTTATTTTCTTAGTTTCTTAGTTTCTTAGTTTCTTAGTTTCTTAGTTTCTTAGTTTCTTAGTTTCTTAGTTTCTTAGTTTCTTAGTTTCTTAGTTTCTTAGTTTCTTAGTTTCTTAGTTTCTAGGTTTCTTAGTTTCTTGGTTTCTTAGTTTCTTAGTTTCTTAGTTTCTTAGTTTCTTTGTTTCTTAGTTTCTTAGTTTCTTAGTTTCTTAGTTTCTTAGTTTCTTAGTTTCTTAGTTTCTTAGTTTCTTAGTTTCTTAGTTTCTTAGTTTCTTAGTTTCTTAGTTTCTTAGTTTCTTAGTTTCTTAGTTTCTTAGTTTCTTAGTTTCTTAGTTTCTTAGTTTCTTAGTTTCTTAGTTTCTTAGTTTCTTAGTTTCTTAGTTTCTTAGTTTCTTAGTTTCTTAGTTTCTTAGTTTCTTAGTTTCTTAGTTTCTTAGTTTCTTAGTTTCTTAGTTTCTTAGTTTCTTAGTTTCTTAGTTTCTTAGTTTCTTAGTTTCTTAGTTTCTTAGTTTCTTAGTTTCTTAGTTTCTTAGTTTCTTAGTTTCTTAGTTTCTTAGTTTCTTAGTTTCCTAGTTTCTTAGTTTCTTAGTTTCCTAGTTTCTTAGTTTCTTAGTTTCTTAGTTTCTTAGTTTCTTAGTTTCTTAGTTTCTTAGTTTCTTAGTTTCTTAGTTTCTTAGTTTCTTAGTTTCTTAGTTTCTTAGTTTCTTAGTTTCTTAGTTTCTTAGTTTCTTAGATTCTTAGTTTCTTAGTTTCTTAGTTTCTTAGTTTCTTAGTTTCTTAGTTTCTTAGTTTCTTAGTTTCTTAGTTTCTTAGTTTCTTAGTTTCTTAGTTTCTTAGTTTCTTAGTTTCTTAGTTTCTTAGTTTCTTAGTTTCTTAGTTTCTTGGTTTCATAGTTTCTTAGTTTCTTAGTTTCTTAGTTTCTTAGTTTCTTAGTTTCTTAGTTTCTTAGTTTCTTAGTTTCTTAGTTTCTTAGTTTCTTAGATTATTAGTTCCTTAGTTTCTTAGTTTCTTAGTTTCTTAGTTTCTTAGTTTCTTAGTTTCTTAGTTTCTTAGTTTCTTAGTTTCTTAGTTTCTTAGTTTCTTAGTTTCTTAGTTTCTTAGTTTCTTAGTTTCTTAGTTTCTTAGTTTCTTAGTTTCTTAGTTTCTTAGTTTCTTAGTTTCTTAGTTTCTTAGTATCTTAGTTTCTTAGTTTCATAGTTTCTTAGTTTCTTAGTTTCTTAGTTTCTTAGTTTCTTAGTTTCTTAGTTTCTTAGTTTCTTAGTTTCTTAGTTTCTTAGTTTCTTAGTTTCTTAGTTTCTTAGTTTCTTAGTTTCTTAGTTTCTTAGTTTCTTAGTTTCTTAGTTTCTTAGTTTCTTAGTTTGTCAGTTTGTTCGTTTCTTAGTTTCTTAGTTTCTTAGTTTCTTAGTTTCTTAGTATCTTAGTTTCTTAGTTTCTCAGTTTCTTAGTTTCTTAGTTTCTTAGTTTCTTAGATTCTTAGTTTCTTAGTTCCTTAGTTTCTTAGTTTCTTAGTTTCTTGGTTTCATAGTTTCTTGGTTTCTTAGTTTCTTAGTTTCTTAGTTTCTTAGTTTCTTAGTTTCTTATTTTCTTAGTTTCTTATTTTCTTAGTTTCTTAGTTTCTTAGTTTCTTAGTTTCTTAGTTTCTTAGTTTCTTAGTTTCTTAGTTTCTTAGTTTCTTAGTTTCTTAGTTTCTTAGTTTCTTAGTTTCTTAGTTTCTTAGTTTCTTAGTTTCTTAGTTTCTTAGTTTCTTAGTTTCTTAGTTTCTTAGTTTCTTAGTTTCTTAGTTTCTTATTTTCTTAGTTTCTTAGTTCATTAGTTGGTCAGTTTATTCGTTTCTCAGTTTGTCAGTTTGTTCGTTTCTTAGTTTCTTAGTTTCTTAGTTTCTTAGTTTCTTAGTTTCTTAGTTTCTTAGTTTCTTAGTTTCTTAGTTTCTTAGTTTCTTAGTTTCTTAGTTTCTTAGTATCTTAGTTTCTTAGTTTCTCAGTTTCTTAGTTTCTTAGTTTCTTAGTTTCTTAGTTTCTTAGATTCTTAGTTTCTTAGTTTCTTAGTTTCTTAGTTTCTTAGATTCTTAGTTTCTTAGATTCTTAGTTTCTTAGTTTCTTAGTTTCTTAGTTTCTTAATTTCATGGTTTCTTAGTTTCTTAGTTTCTTAGTTTCTTAGTTTCATGGTTTCTTAGTTTCTTAGTTTCTTAGTTTCTTAGTTTCTTAGTTTCTTAGTTTCTTAGTTTCTTAGTTTCTTAGTTTCATAGTTTCTTGGTTTCTTAGTTTCTTGGTTTCTTAGTTTCTTAGTTTCTTAGTTTCTTAGTTTCTTAGTTTCTTAGTTTCTTAGTTTCTTAGTTTCTTAGTTTCTTAGTTTCTTAGTTTCTTAGTTTCTTAGTTTCTTAGTTTCTTAGTTTCTTAGTTTCTTAGTTTCTTAGTTTCTTAGTTTCTTAGTTTCTTAGTTTCTTAGTTTCTTAGTTTCTTAGTTTCTTAGTTTCTTAGATTCTTAGTTTCTTAGTTTCTTAGTTTCTCAGTTTCTTAGATTCTTAGTTTCTTAGTTTCTTAGTTTCTTAGTTTCTTAGTTCATTAGTTTGTCAGTTTATTCGTTTCTCAGTTTGTCAGTTTGTTCGTTTCTTAGTTTCTTAGTTTCTTAGTTTCTTAGTTTCTTAGTATCTTAGTTTCTTAGTTTCTCAGTTTCTTAGTTTCTTAGTTTCTTAGTTTCTTAGATTCTTAGTTTCTTAGTTTCTTAGTTTCTTAGTTTCTTAGTTTCTTAGTTTCTTAGTTTCTTAGTTTCTTAGTTTCTTAGTTTCTTAGATTCTTAGTTTCTTAGTTTCTTAGTTTCTTAGTTTCTTAATTTCATGGTTTCTTAGTTTCTTAGTTTCTTAGTTTCTTAGTTTCATGGTTTCTTAGTTTCTTAGTTTCTTAGTTTCTTAGTTTCTTAGTTTCTTAGTTTCTTAGTTTCTTAGTTTCTTAGTTTCTTAGTTTCTTAGTTTCTTAGTTTCTTAGTTTCTTAGTTTCTTAGTTTCTTAGTTCATTAGTTTGTCAGTTTATTCGTTTCTCAGTTTGTCAGTTTGTTCGTTTCTTAGTTTCTTAGTTTCTTAGTTTCTTAGTTTCTTAGTATCTTAGTTTCTTAGTTTCTCAGTTTCTTAGTTTCTTAGTTTCTTAGTTTCTTAGATTCTTAGTTTCTTAGTTTCTTAGTTTCTTAGTTTCTTAGATTCTTAGTTTCTTAGTTTCTTAGTTTCTTAGTTTCTTAGTTTCTTAGTTTCTTAGTTTCATAGTTTCTTAGTTTCTTAGTTTCTTAGTTTCTTAGTTTCTTAGTTTCTTAGTTTCTTAGTTTCTTAGTTTCTTTGTTTCTTAGATTCTTAGTTTCTTAGTTTCTTAGTTTCTTAGTTTCTTAGTTCCTTAGATTGTCAGTTTGTTCGTTTCTTAGTTTGTCAGTTTGTTCGTTTCTTAGTTTCTTAGTTTCTTAGTTTCCTAGTTTCTTAGTTTCCTAGTTTCTTAGTTTCATAGTTTCTTAGATTCTTAGTTTCTTAGTTTTTTAGTTTCTTAGTTTCTTAGTTTCTTAGTTTCTTACTTTCTTAGGTTCTTAGTTTCTTAGTTTCTTAGTTTCTTAGTTTCTTAGTTTCTTAGTTTCATAGTTTCTTAGTTTTTTAGTTTCTTAGTTTCTTAGTTTCTTAGTTTCTTAGTTTCTTAGTTTCTTAGTTTCTTACTTTCTTAGGTTCTTAGTTTCTTAGTTTCTTAGTTTCTTAGTTTCTTAGTTTCTTAGTTTCTTAGTTTCTTAGTTTCTTAGTTTCTTAGTTTCTTAGTTTCTTAGTTTCTTAGTTTCTTAGTTTCTTAGTTTCTTAGTTTCTTAGTTTCTTAGTTTCTTAGTTTCTTAGTTTCTTAGTTTCTTAGTTTCTTAGTTTCTTAGTTTCTTAGTTTCTTAGTTTCTTAGTTTCTTTGTTTCTTAGTTTCTTAGTTTCTTAGTTTCTTAGTTTCTTAGTTTCTTAGTTTCTTAGTTTCTTAGTTTCTTAGATTCTTAGTTTCTTAGTTTCTTAGTTTCTTAATTTCATGGTTTCTTAGTTTCTTAGTTTCTTAGTTTCTTAGTTTCATGGTTTCTTAGTTTCTTAGTTTCTTAGTTTCTTAGTTTCTTAGTTTCTTAGTTTCTTAGTTTCTTAGTTTCTTGGTTTCTTGGTTTCTTAGTTTCTTAGTTTCTTAGTTTCTTAGTTTCTTAGTTTCTTAGTTTCTTAGTTTCTTATTTTCTTAGTTTCTTAGTTTCTTAGTTTCTTAGTTCATTAGTTTGTCAGTTTATTCGTTTCTCAGTTTGTCAGTTTGTTCGTTTCTTAGTTTCTTAGTTTCTTAGTTTCTTAGTATCTTAGTTTCTTAGTTTCTTAGTTTCTTAGTTTCTTAGTTTCTTAGTTTCTTAGTTTCTTAGTTTCTTAGTTTCTTAGTTTCTTAGTTTCTTAGTTTCTTAGTTTCTTAGTTTCTTAGTTTCTTAGTTTCTTAGTTTCTTAGTTTCTTAGTTTCTTAGTTTCTTAGTTTCTTAGTTTCTTAGTTTCTTAGTTTCTTAGTTTCTTAGTTTCTTAGTTTCTTAGTTTCTTAGTTTCATGGTTTCTTAGTTTCTTAGTTTCTTAGTTTCTTAGTTTCTTAGTTTCTTAGTTTCTTAGTTTCTTAGTTTCTTAGTTTCTTGGTTTCATAGTTTCTTAGTTTCTTAGTTTCTTAGTTTCTTAGTTTCTTAGTTTCTTAGTTTCTTAGTTTCTTAGTTTCTTAGTTTCTTAGTTTCTTAGTTTCTTAGTTTCTTAGTTTCTTAGTTTCTTAGTTTCTTAGTTTCTTAGTTTCTTAGTTTCTTAGTTTCTTAGTTTCTTAGTTTCTTAGTTTCTTAGTTTCTTAGTTTCTTAGTTTCTTAGTTTCTTAGTTTCTTAGTTTCTTAGTTTCTTAGTTTCTTAGTTTCTTAGTTTCTTAGTTTCTTAGTTTCTTAGTTTCTTAGTTTCTTAGTTTCTTAGTTTCTTAGTTTCTTAGTTTCTTAGTTTCTTAGTTTCTTAGTTTCTTAGTTTCTTAGTTTCTTAGTTTCTTAGTTTCTTAGTTTCTTTGTTTCTTAGTTTCTTAGTTTCTTAGTTTCTTAGATTCTTAGTTTCTTAGTTTCTTAGTTTCTTAGTTTCTTAATTTCATGGTTTCTTAGTTTCTTAGTTTCTTAGTTTCTTAGTTTCATGGTTTCTTAGTTTCTTAGTTTCTTAGTTTCTTAGTTTCTTAGTTTCTTAGTTTCTTAGTTTCTTAGTTTCTTAGTTTCTTAGTTTCTTAGTTTCTTAGATTCTTAGTTTCTTAGTTTCTTAGTTTCATAGTTTCTTAGTTTCTTAGTTTCTTAGTTTCTTAGTTTCTTAGTTTCTTAGTTTCTTAGTTTCTTAGTTTCTTAGTTTCTTAGTTTGTTAGTTTCTTAGTTTCTTAGTTTCTTAGTTTCTTAGTTTCTTAGTTTCTTAGTTTCTTAGTTTCTTAGTTTCTTAGTTTCTTAGTTTCTTAGTTTCTTAGTTTCTTAGTTTCTTAGTTTCTTAGTTTCTTAGTTTCTTAGTTTCTTAGTTTCTTAGTTTCTTAGTTTCTTAGTTTCTTAGTTTCTTAGTTTCTTAGTTTCTTAGTTTCTTAGTTTCTTAGTTTCTTAGTTTCTTAGTTTCTTAGTTTCTTAGTTTCTTAGTTTCTTAGTTTCTTAGTTTCTTAGTTTCTTAGTTTCTTAGTTTCTTAGTTTCTTAGTTTCTTAGTTTCTTAGTTTCTTAGTTTCTTAGTTTCTTAGTTTCTTAGTTTCTTAGTTTCTTAGTTTCTTAGTTTCTTAGTTTCTTAGTTTCTTAGTTTCTTAGTTTCTTAGTTTCTTAGTTTCTTAGTTTCTTAGTTTCTTTGTTTCTTTGTTTCTTAGTTTCTTAGTTTCTTAGTTTCTTAGATTCTTAGTTTCTTAGTTTCTTAGTTTCTTAGTTTCTTAATTTCATGGTTTCTTAGTTTCTTAGTTTCTTAGTTTCTTAGTTTCATGGTTTCTTAGTTTCTTAGTTTCTTAGTTTCTTAGTTTCTTAGTTTCTTAGTTTCTTAGTTTCTTAGTTTCTTAGATTCTTAGTTTCTTAGTTTCTTAGTTTCTTAGTTTCATAGTTTCTTAGTTTCTTAGTTTCTTAGTTTCTTAGTTTCTTAGTTTCTTAGTTTCTTAGTTTCTTAGTTTCTTAGTTTCTTAGTTTCTTAGTTTCTTAGTTTCTTAGTTTCTTAGTTTCTTAGTTTCTTAGTTTCTTAGTTTCTTAGTTTCTTAGTTTCTTAGTTTCTTAGTTTCTTAGTTTCTTAGTTTCTTAGATTCTTAGTTTCTTAGTTTCTTAGTTTCTTAGTTTCTTAGTTTCTTAATTTCATGGTTTCTTAGTTTCTTAGTTTCTTAGTTTCTTAGTTTCATGGTTTCTTAGTTTCTTAGTTTCTTAGTTTCTTAGTTTCTTAGTTTCTTAGTTTCTTAGTATCTTAGTTTCTTAGTTTCTTAGTTTCATAGTTTCTTGGTTTCTTAGTTTCTTGGTTTCTTAGTTTCTTCGTTTCTTAGTTTCTTAGTTTCTTAGTTTCTTAGTTTCTTAGTTTCTTAGTTTCTTAGTTTCTTAGTTTCTTAGTTTCTTAGTTTCTTAGTTTCTTAGTTTCTTAGTTTCTTAGTTTCTTAGATTCTTAGTTTCTTAGTTTCTTAGTTTCTTAGTTTCTTAGTTTCTTAGTTTCTTAGTTTCTTAGTTTCTTAGTTTCTTAGTTTCTTAGTTTCTTAGTTTCTTAGATTCTTAGTTTCTTAGTTTCTTAGTTTCTTAGTTTCATAGTTTCTTAGTTTCTTAGTTTCTTAGTTTCTTAGTTTCTTAGTTTCTTAGTTTCTTAGTTTCTTAGTTTCTTAGTTTCTTAGTTTCTTAGTTTCTTAGTTTCTTAGTTTCTTAGTTTCTTAGTTTCTTAGTTTCTTAGTTTCTTAGTTTCTTAGTTTCTTAGTTTCTTAGTTTCTTAGTTTCTTAGTTTCTTAGTTTCTTAGTTTCTTAGTTTCTTAATTTCTTAGTTTCTTAGTTTCTTAGTTTCTTAGTTTCTTAGTTTCTTAGTTTCTTAGTTTCTTAGTTTCTTAGTTTCTTAGTTTCTTAGTTTCTTAGTTTCTTAGTTTCTTAGTTTTTTAGTTTCTTAGTTTCTTATTTTCTTAGTTTCTTAGTTTCTTAGTTTCTTAGTTTCTTAGTTTCTTAGTTTCTTAGTTTCTTAGTTTCTTAGTTTCTTAGTTTCTTAGTTTCTTAGTTTCTTAGTTTCTTAGTTTCTTAGTTTCTTAGTTTCTTAGATTCTTAGTTTCTTAGTTTCTTAGTTTCTTAGTTTCTTAGTTCCTTAGTTTCTTAGTTTCTTAGTTTCTTAGTTTCTTAGTTTCTTAGTTTCTTAGTTTCTTAGTTTCTTAGTTTCTTAGATTCTTAGTTTCTTAGTTTCTTAGTTTCTTAGTTTCTTAGTTTCTTAGTTTCTTAGTTTCTTAGTTTCTTAGTTTCTTAGTTTCTTAGTTTCTTAGTTTCTTAGATTCTTAGTTTCTTAGTTTCTTAGTTTCTTAGTTTCATAGTTTCATAGTTTCTTAGTTTCTTAGTTTCTTAGTTTCTTAGTTTCTTAGTTTCTTAGTTTCTTAGTTTCTTAGTTTCTTAGTTTCTTAGTTTCTTAGTTTCTTAGTTTCTTAGTTTCTTAGTTTCTTAGTTTCTTAGTTTCTTAGTTTCTTAGTTTCTTAGTTTCTTAGTTTCTTAGTTTCTTAATTTCTTAGTTTCTTAGTTTCTTAGTTTCTTAGTTTCTTAGTTTCTTAGTTTCTTAGTTTCTTAGTTTCTTAGTTTCTTAGTTTCTTAGTTTCTTAGTTTCTTAGTTTCTTAGTTTCTTAGTTTCTTAGTTTCTTAGATTCTTAGTTTCTTAGTTTCTTAGTTTCTTAGTTTCTTAGTTTCTTAGTTTCTTAGTTTCTTAGTTTCTTAGTTTCTTAGTTTCTTAGTTTCTTAGATTCTTAGTTTCTTAGTTTCTTAGTTTCTTAGTTTCTTAGTTTCTTAGTTTCTTAGTTTCTTAGTTTCTTAATTTCATGGTTTCTTAGTTTCTTAGTTTCTTAGTTTCTTAGTTTCATGGTTTCTTAGTTTCTTAGTTTCTTAGTTTCTTAGTTTCTTAGTTTCTTAGTTTCTTAGTTTCTTAGTTTCTTAGTTTCATAGTTTCTTGGTTTCTTAGTTTCTTGGTTTCTTAGTTTCTTCGTTTCTTAGTTTCTTAGTTTCTTAGTTTCTTAGTTTCTTAGTTTCTTAGTTTCTTAGTTTCTTAGTTTCTTAGTTTCTTAGTTCCTTAGTTTCTTAGATTCTTAGTTTCTTAGTTTCTTAGTTTCTTAGTTTCTTAGTTTCTTAGTTTCTTAGTTTCTTAGTTTCTTAGTTTCTTAGATTCTTAGTTTCTTAGTTTCTTAGTTTCTTAGTTTCTTAGTTTCTTAGTTTCTTAGTTTCTTAGTTTCTTAGTTTCTTAGTTTCTTAGTTTCTTAGTTTCTTAGTTTCTTAGTTTCTTAGTTTCTTAGTTTCTTAGTTTCTTAGTTTCTTAGTTTCTTAGTTTCTTAGTTTCTTAGTTTCTTAGTTTCTTAGTTTCTTAGTTTCTTAGTTTCTTAGTTTCTTAGTTTCTTAGTTTCTTAGTTTCTTAGTTTCTTAGTTTCTTAGTTTCTTAGTTTCTTAGTTTCTTAGTTTCTTAGTTTCTTAGTTTCTTAGTTTCTTAGTTTCTTAGTTTCTTAGTTTCTTAGTTTCTTAGTTTCTTAGTTTCTTAGTTTCTTAGTTTCTTAGTTTCTTAGTTTCTTAGTTTCTTAGTTTCTTAGTTTCTTAGTTTCTTAGTTTCTTAGTTTCTTAGTTTCTTAGTTTCTTAGTTTCTTAGTTTCTTAGTTTCTTAGTTTCTTAGTTTCTTAGTTTCTTAGTTTCTTAGTTTCTTAGTTTCTTAGTTTCTTAGTTTCTTAGTTTCTTAGTTTCTTAGTTTCTTAGTTTCTTAGTTTCTTAGTTTCTTAGTTTCTTAGTTTGTCAGTTTGTTCGTTTCTTAGTTTCTTAGTTTCTTAGTTTCTTAGTTTCTTAGTATCTTAGTTTCTTAGTTTCTCAGTTTCTTAGTTTCTTAGTTTCTTAGTTTCTTAGATTCTTAGTTTCTTAGTTTCTTAGTTTCTTAGTTTCTTAGTTTCTTGGTTTCATAGTTTCTTGGTTTCTTAGTTTCTTAGTTTCTTAGTTTCTTAGTTTCTTAGTTTCTTAGTTTCTTAGTTTCTTAGCTTCTTAGTTTCTTAGTTTCTTAGTTTCTTAGTTTCTTAGTTTCTTAGTTTCTTAGTTTCTTAGTTTCTTAGTTTCTTAGTTTCTTAGTTTCTTAGTTTCTTAGTTTCTTAGTTTCTTAGTTTCTTAGTTTCTTAGTTTCTTAGTTTCTTAGTTTCTTAGTTTCTTAGTTTCTTAGTTTCTTAGTTTCTTAGTTTCTTAGATTCTTAGTTTCTTAGTTTCTTAGTTTCTTAATTTCATGGTTTCTTAGTTTCTTAGTTTCTTAGTTTCTTAGTTTCATGGTTTCTTAGTTTCTTAGTTTCTTAGTTTCTTAGTTACTTAGTTTCTTAGTTTCTTAGTTTCTTTGTTTCTTAGTTTCTTAGTTTCTTAGTTTCTTAGTTTCTTAGTTTCTTAGATTCTTAGTTTCTTAGTTTCTTAGTTTCTTAGTTTCATAGTTTCTTAGTTTCTTAGTTTCTTAGTTTCTTAGTTTCTTAGTTTCTTAGTTTCTTAGTTTCTTAGTTTCTTAGTTTCTTAGTTTCTTAGTTTCTTAGTTTCTTAGTTTCTTAGTTTCTTAGTTTCTTAGTTTCTTAGTTTCTCAGTTTCTTAGTTTCTTAGTTTCTTAGTTTCTTAGTTTCTTAGTTTCTTAGTTTCTTAGTTTCTTAGTTTCTTAGTTTCTTAGTTTCTTAGTTTCTTAGTTTCTTAGTTTCTTAGTTTCTTAGTTTCTTAGTTTCTTAGTTTCTTAGTTTCTTAGTTTCTTAGTTTCTTAGTTTCTTAGTTTCTTAGTTTCTTAGTTTCTTAGTTTCTTAGTTTCTTAGTTTCTTAGTTTCTTAGTTTCTTAGTATCTTAGTTTCTTAGTTTCTTAGTTTCTTAGTTTCTTAGTTTCTTAGTTTCTTAGTTTCTTAGTTTCTTAGTTTCTTAGTTTCTTAGATTCTTAGTTTCTTAGTTTCTTAGTTTCTTAGTTTCTTAATTTCATGGTTTCTTAGTTTCTTAGTTTCTTAGTTTCTTAGTTTCATGGTTTCTTAGTTTCTTAGTTTCTTAGTTTCTTAGTTTCTTAGTTTCTTAGTTTCTTAGTTTCTTAGTTTCTTAGTTTCTTAGTTTCATAGTTTCTTGGTTTCTTAGTTTCTTGGTTTCTTAGTTTCTTCGTTTCTTAGTTTCTTAGTTTCTTAGTTTCTTAGTTTCTTAGTTTCTTAGTTTCTTAGTTTCTTAGTTTCTTAGTTTCTTAGTTTCTTAGTTTCTTAGATTCTTAGTTTCTTAGTTTCTTAGTTTCTTAGTTTCATAGTTTCTTAGTTTCTTAGTTTCTTAGTTTCTTAGTTTCTTAGTTTCTTAGTTTCTTAGTTTCTTAGTTTCTTAGTTTCTTAGTTTCTTAGTTTCTTAGTTCTTAGTTTCTTAGTTTCTTAGTTTCTTAGTTTCTTAGTTTCTTAGTTTCTTAGTTTCTTAGTTTCTTAGTTTCTTAGTTTCTTAGTTTCTTAGTTTCTTAGTTTCTTAGTTTCTTAGTTTCTTAGTTTCTTAGTTTCTTAGTTTCTTAGTCTCTTAGTTTCTTAGTTTCTTAGTTTCTTAGTTTCTTAGTTTCTTAGTTTCTTAGTTTCTTAGTTTCTTAGTTTCTTAGTTTCTTAGATTCTTAGTTTCTTAGTTTCTTAGTTTCTTAGTTTCTTAGTTTCTTAGTTTCTTAGTTTCTTAGTTTCTTAGTTTCTTAGTTTCTTAGTTTCTTAGTTTCTTAGTTTCTTAGTTTCTTAGTTTCTTTGTTTCTTAGATTCTTAGTTTCTTAGTTTCTTAGTTTCTTAGTTTCTTAGTTCCTTAGATTGTCAGTTTGTTCGTTTCTTAGTTTGTCAGTTTGTTCGTTTCTTAGTTTCTTAGTTTCTTAGTTTCCTAGTTTCTTAGTTTCCTAGTTTCTTAGTTTCTTAGTTTCTTAGATTCTTAGTTTCTTAGTTTTTTAGTTTCTTAGTTTCTTAGTTTCTTAGTTTCTTAGTTTCTTAGTTTCTTAGTTTCTTAGTTTCTTAGTTTCTTAGTTTCTTAGTTTCTTAGTTTCTTAGTTTCTTAGTTTCTTAGTTTCTTAGTTTCTTAGTTTCTTAGTTTCTTAGTTTCTTAGTTTCTTAGTTTCTTAGTTTTTTAGTTTCTTAGTTTCTTAGTTTCTTAGTTTCTTAGTTTCTTAGTTTCTTAGTTTCTTAGTTTCATAGTTTCTTAGTTTCTTAGTTTCTTAGTTTCTTAGTTTCTTAGTTTCTTAGTTTCTTAGTTTCTTAGTTTCTTAGTTTCTTAGTTTCTTACTTTCTTAGGTTCTTAGTTTCTTAGTTTCTTAGTTTCTTAGTTTCTTAGTTTCTTAGTTTCTTAGTTTCTTAGTTTCTTAGTTTCTTAGTTTCTTAGTTTCTTAGTTTCTTAGTTTCTTAGTTTCTTAGTTTCTTAGTTTCTTAGTTTCTTAGTTTCTTAGTTTCTTAGTTTCTTAGTTTCTTAGTTTCTTAGTTTCTTAGTTTCTTAGTTTCTTAGTTTCTTAGTTTCTTAGTTTCTTAGTTTCTTAGTTTCTTAGTTTCTTAGTTTCTTAGTTTCTTAGTTTCTTAGTTTCTTAGTTTCTTAGTTTCTTAGTTTCTTAGTTTCTTAGTTTCTTAGTTTCTTAGTTTCTTAGTTTCTTAGTTTCTTAGTTTCTTAGTTTCTTAGTTTCTTAGTTTCTTAGTTTCTTAGTTTCTTAGTTTCTTAGTTTCTTAGTTTCTTAGTTTCTTAGTTTCTTAGTTTCTTAGTTTCTTAGTTTCTTAGATTCTTAGTTTCTTAGTTTCTTAGTTTCTTAGTTTCTTAGTTTCTCAGTTTCTTAGTTTCTTAGTTTCTTAGTTTCTTAGATTCTTAGTTTCTTAGTTTCTTAGTTTCTTAGTTTCTTAGATTCCTAGTTTCTTAGTTTTTTAGTTTCTTAGTTTCTTAGTTTCTTAGTTTCTTAGTTTCTTAGCTTCTTAGTTTCTTAGTTTCTTAGTTTCTTAGTTTCTTAGTTTCTTAGTTTCTTAGTTTCTTAGTTTCTTAGTTTCTTAGTTTCTTAGTTTCTTAGTTTCTTAGTTTCTTAGTTTCTTAGTTTCTTAGTTTCTTAGTTTCTTAGTTTCTTAGTTTCTTAGTTTCTTAGTTTCTTAGTTTCTTAGTTTCTTAGTTTCTTAGTTTCTTAGTTTCTTAGTTTCTTAGTTTCTTAGTTTCTTAGTTTCTTAGTTTCTTAGTTTCTTAGTTTCTTAGATTCTTAGTTTCTTAGTTTCTTAGTTTCTTAGTTTCTTAATTTCATGGTTTCTTAGTTTCTTAGTTTCTTAGTTTCTTAGTTTCATGGTTTCTTAGTTTCTTAGTTTCTTAGTTTCTTAGTTTCTTAGTTTCTTAGTTTCTTAGTTTCTTAGTTTCTTAGTTTCTTAGTTTCATAGTTTCTTGGTTTCTTAGTTTCTTGGTTTCTTAGTTTCTTCGTTTCTTAGTTTCTTAGTTTCTTAGTTTCTTAGTTTCTTAGTTTCTTAGTTTCTTAGTTTCTTAGTTTCTTAGTTTCTTAGTTTCTTAGTTTCTTAGTTTCTTAGTTTCTTAGATTCTTAGTTTCTTAGTTTCTTAGTTTCTTAGTTTCATAGTTTCTTAGTTTCTTAGTTTCTTAGTTTCTTAGTTTCTTAGTTTCTTAGTTTCTTAGTTTCTTAGTTTCTTAGTTTCTTAGTTTCTTAGTTTCTTAGTTCTTAGTTTCTTAGTTTCTTAGTTTCTTAGTTTCTTAGTTTCTTAGTTTCTTAGTTTCTTAGTTTCTTAGTTTCTTAGTTTCTTAGTTTCTTAGTTTCTTAGTTTCTTAGTTTCTTAGTTTCTTAGTTTCTTAGTTTCTTAGTTTCTTAGTTTCTTAGTTTCTTAGTTTCTTAGTTTCTTAGTTTCTTAGTTTCTTAGTTTCTTAGTTTCTTAGTTTCTTAGTTTCTTAGTTTCTTAGTTTCTTAGTTTCTTAGATTCTTAGTTTCTTAGTTTCTTAGTTTCTTAGTTTCTTAGTTTCTTAGTTTCTTAGTTTCTTAGTTTCTTAGTTTCTTAGTTTCTTAGTTTCTTAGTTTCTTAGTTTCTTAGTTTCTTAGTTTCTTTGTTTCTTAGATTCTTAGTTTCTTAGTTTCTTAGTTTCTTAGTTTCTTAGTTCCTTAGATTGTCAGTTTGTTCGTTTCTTAGTTTGTCAGTTTGTTCGTTTCTTAGTTTCTTAGTTTCTTAGTTTCCTAGTTTCTTAGTTTCCTAGTTTCTTAGTTTCTTAGTTTCTTAGATTCTTAGTTTCTTAGTTTTTTAGTTTCTTAGTTTCTTAGTTTCTTAGTTTCTTAGTTTCTTAGTTTCTTAGTTTCTTAGTTTCTTAGTTTCTTAGTTTCTTAGTTTCTTAGTTTCTTAGTTTCTTAGTTTCTTAGTTTCTTAGTTTCTTAGTTTCTTAGTTTCTTAGTTTCTTAGTTTCTTAGTTTCTTAGTTTTTTAGTTTCTTAGTTTCTTAGTTTCTTAGTTTCTTAGTTTCTTAGTTTCTTAGTTTCTTAGTTTCATAGTTTCTTAGTTTCTTAGTTTCTTAGTTTCTTAGTTTCTTAGTTTCTTAGTTTCTTAGTTTCTTAGTTTCTTAGTTTCTTAGTTTCTTACTTTCTTAGGTTCCTAGTTTCTTAGTTTCTTAGTTTCTTAGTTTCTTAGTTTCTTAGTTTCTTAGTTTCTTAGTTTCTTAGTTTCTTAGTTTCTTAGTTTCTTAGTTTCTTAGTTTCTTAGTTTCTTAGTTTCTTAGTTTCTTAGTTTCATAGTTTCTTAGTTTCTTAGTTTCTTAGTTTCTTAGTTTCTTAGTTTCTTAGTTTCTTAGTTTCTTAGTTTCTTAGTTTCTTAGTTTCTTAGTTTCTTAGTTTCTTAGTTTCTTAGTTTCTTAGTTTCTTAGTTTCTTAGTTTCTTAGTTTCTTAGTTTCTTAGTTTCTTAGTTTCTTAGTTTCTTAGTTTCTTAGTTTCTTAGTTTCTTAGTTTCTTAGTTTCTTAGTTTCTTAGTTTCTTAGTTTCTTAGTTTCTTAGTTTCTTAGTTTCTTAGTTTCTTAGTTTCTTAGTTTCTTAGTTTCTTAGTTTCTTAGTTTCTTAGTTTCTTAGTTTCTTAGTTTCTTAGTTTCTTAGTTTCTTAGATTCTTAGTTTCTTAGTTTCTTAGTTTCTTAGTTTCTTAGTTTCTCAGTTTCTTAGTTTCTTAGTTTCTTAGTTTCTTAGATTCTTAGTTTCTTAGTTTCTTAGTTTCTTAGTTTCTTAGATTCCTAGTTTCTTAGTTTTTTAGTTTCTTAGTTTCTTAGTTTCTTAGTTTCTTAGTTTCTTAGCTTCTTAGTTTCTTAGTTTCTTAGTTTCTTAGTTTCTTAGTTTCTTAGTTTCTTAGTTTCTTAGTTTCTTAGTTTCTTAGTTTCTTAGTTTCTTAGTTTCTTAGTTTCTTAGTTTCTTAGTTTCTTAGTTTCTTAGTTTCTTAGTTTCTTAGTTTCTTAGTTTCTTAGTTTCTTAGTTTCTTAGTTTCTTAGTTTCTTAGTTTCTTAGTTTCTTAGTTTCTTAGTTTCTTAGTTTCTTAGTTTCTTAGTTTCTTAGTTTCTTAGTTTCTTAGTTTCTTAGTTTCTTAGTTTCTTAGTTTCTTAGTTTCTTAGTTTCTTAGTTTCTTAGTTTCTTAGTTTCTTAGTTTCTTAGTATCTTAGTTTCTTAGTTTCTTAGTTTCTTAGTTTCTTAGTTTCTTAGTTTCTTAGTTTCTTAGTTTCTTAGTTTCTTAGTTTCTTAGTTTCTTAGATTCTTAGTTTCTTAGTTTCTTAGTTTCTTAGTTTCTTAATTTCATGGTTTCTTAGTTTCTTAGTTTCTTAGTTTCTTAGTTTCATGGTTTCTTAGTTTCTTAGTTTCTTAGTTTCTTAGTTTCTTAGTTTCTTAGTTTCTTAGTTTCTTAGTTTCTTAGTTTCATAGTTTCTTGGTTTCTTAGTTTCTTGGTTTCTTAGTTTCTTCGTTTCTTAGTTTCTTAGTTTCTTAGTTTCTTAGTTTCTTAGTTTCTTAGTTTCTTAGTTTCTTAGTTTCTTAGTTTCTTAGTTTCTTAGTTTCTTAGTTTCTTAGTTTCTTAATTTCTTAGATTCTTAGTTTCTTAGTTTCTTAGTTTCTTAGTTTCATAGTTTCTTAGTTTCTTAGTTTCTTAGTTTCTTAGTTTCTTAGTTTCTTAGTTTCTTAGTTTCTTAGTTTCTTAGTTTCTTAGTTTCTTAGTTTCTTAGTTTCTTAGTTCTTAGTTTCTTAGTTTCTTAGTTTCTTAGTTTCTTAGTTTCTTAGTTTCTTAGTTTCTTAGTTTCTTAGTTTCTTAGTTTCTTAGTTTCTTAGTTTCTTAGTTTCTTAGTTTCTTAGTTTCTTAGTTTCTTAGTTTCTTAGTTTCTTAGTTTCTTAGTTTCTTAGTTTCTTAGTTTCTTAGTTTCTTAGTTTCTTAGTTTCTTAGTTTCTTAGTTTCTTAGTTTCTTAGTTTCTTAGTTTCTTAGTTTCTTAGTTTCTTAGTTTCTTAGTTTCTTAGTTTCTTAGTTTCTTAGTTTCTTAGTTTCTTAGTTTCTTAGTTTCTTAGTTTCTTAGTTTCTTAGTTTCTTAGTTTCTTAGTTTCTTAGTTTCTTAGTTTCTTAGTTTCTTAGTTTCTTAGTTTCTTAGTTTCTTAGTTTCTTAGTTTCTTAGTTTCTTAGTTTCTTAGTTTCTTAGTTTCTTAGTTTCTTAGTTTCGTAGTTTCTTAGTTTCTTAGTTTCTTTGTTTCTTAGATTCTTAGTTTCTTAGTTTCTTAGTTTCTTAGTTTCTTAGTTCCTTAGATTGTCAGTTTGTTCGTTTCTTAGTTTGTCAGTTTGTTCGTTTCTTAGTTTCTTAGTTTCTTAGTTTCCTAGTTTCTTAGTTTCCTAGTTTCTTAGTTTCTTAGTTTCTTAGATTCTTAGTTTCTTAGTTTTTTAGTTTCTTAGTTTCTTAGTTTCTTAGTTTCTTAGTTTCTTAGTTTCTTAGTTTCTTAGTTTCTTAGTTTCTTAGTTTCTTAGTTTCTTAGTTTCTTAGTTTCTTAGTTTCTTAGTTTCTTAGTTTCTTAGTTTCTTAGTTTCTTAGTTTCTTAGTTTTTTAGTTTCTTAGTTTCTTAGTTTCTTAGTTTCTTAGTTTCTTAGTTTCTTAGTTTCATAGTTTCTTAGTTTCTTAGTTTCTTAGTTTCTTAGTTACTTAGTTTCTTAGTTTCTTAGTTTCTTACTTTCTTAGGTTCTTAGTTTCTTAGTTTCTTAGTTTCTTAGTTTCTTAGTTTCTTAGTTTCTTAGTTTCTTAGTTTCTTAGTTTCTTAGTTTCTTAGTTTCTTAGTTTCTTAGTTTCTTAGTTTCTTAGTTTCTTAGTTTCTTAGTTTCTTAGTTTCTTAGTTTCTTAGTTTCTTAGTTTCTTAGTTTCTTAGTTTCTTAGTTTCTTAGTTTCTTAGTTTCTTAGTTTCTTAGTTTCTTTGTTTCTTAGTTTCTTAGTTTCTTAGATTCTTAGTTTCTTAGTTTCTTAGTTTCTTAGTTTCTTAATTTCATGGTTTCTTAGTTTCTTAGTTTCTTAGTTTCTTAGTTTCTTAGTTTCTTAGTTTCTTAGTTTCATGGTTTCTTAGTTTCTTAGTTTCTTAGTTTCTTAGTTTCTTAGTTTCTTAGTTTCTTAGTTTCTTAGTTTCTTAGTTTCTTAGTTTCATAGTTTCTTGGTTTCTTAGTTTCTTGGTTTCTTAGTTTCTTCGTTTCTTAGTTTCTTAGTTTCTTAGTTTCTTAGTTTCTTAGTTTCTTAGTTTCTTAGTTTCTTAGTTTCTTAGTTTCTTAGTTTCTTAGTTTCTTAGTTTCTTAGTTTCTTAGTTTCTTAGTTTCTTAGTTTCTTAGTTTCTTAGTTTCTTAGATTCTTAGTTTCTTAGTTTCTTAGTTTCTTAGTTTCATAGTTTCTTAGTTTCTTAGTTTCTTAGTTTCTTAGTTTCTTAGTTTCTTAGTTTCTTAGTTTCTTAGTTTCTTAGTTTCTTAGTTTCTTAGTTTCTTAGTTTCTTAGTTTCTTAGTTTCTTAGTTTCTTAGTTTCTTAGTTTCTTAGTTTCTTAGTTTCTTAGTTTCTTAGTTTCTTAGTTTCTTAGTTTCTTAGTTTCTTAGTTTCTTAGTTTCTTAGTTTCTTAGTTTCTTAGTTTCTTAGTTTCATAGTTTCTTGGTTTCTTAGTTTCTTGGTTTCTTAGTTTCTTCGTTTCTTAGTTTCTTAGTTTCTTAGTTTCTTAGTTTCTTAGTTTCTTAGTTTCTTAGTTTCTTAGTTTCTTAGTTTCTTAGTTTCTTAGTTTCTTAGTTTCTTAGTTTCTTAGTTTCTTAGTTTCTTAGTTTCTTAGTTTCTTAGTTTCTTAGTTTCTTAGTTTCTTAGTTTCTTAGTTTCTTAGTTTCTTAGTTTCTTAGTTTCTTAGTTTCTTAGTTTCTTAGTTTCTTAGTTTCTTAGTTTCTTAGTTTCTTAGTTTCTTAGTTTCTTAGTTTCTTAGTTTCTTAGTTTCTTAGTTTCTTAGTTTCTTAGTTTCTTAGTTTCTTAGTTTCTTAGTTTCTTAGTTTCTTAGTTTCTTAGTTTCTTAGTTTCTTAGTTTCTTAGTTTCTTAGTTTCTTAGTTTCTTAGTTTCTTAGTTTCTTAGTTTCTTAGTTTCTTAGTTTCTTAGTTTCTTAGTTTCTTTGTTTCTTTGTTTCTTAGATTCTTAGTTTCTTAGTTTCTTAGTTTCTTAGTTTCTTAGTTTCTTAGTTCCTTAGATTGTCAGTTTGTTCGTTTCTTAGTTTGTCAGTTTGTTCGTTTCTTAGTTTCTTAGTTTCTTAGTTTCCTAGTTTCATAGTTTCCTAGTTTCTTAGTTTCTTAGTTTCTTAGATTCTTAGTTTCTTAGTTTTTTAGTTTCTTAGTTTCTTAGTTTCTTAGTTTCTTAGATTCTTAGTTTCTTAGTTTTTTAGTTTCTTAGTTTCTTAGTTTCTTAGTTTCTTAGTTTCTTAGTTTCTTAGTTTCTTAGTTTCTTGGTTTCATAGTTTCTTGGTTTCTTAGTTTCTTAGTTTCTTAGTTTCTTAGTTTCTTAGTTTCTTAGTTTCTTAGTTTCTTAGTTTCTTAGTTTCTTAGTTTCTTACTTTCTTAGGTTCTTAGTTTCTTACTTTCTTAGGTTCTTAGTTTCTTAGTTTCTTAGTTTCTTAGTTTCTTAGTTTCTTAGTTTCTTAGTTTCTTAGTTTCTTAGTTTCTTAGTTTCTTAGTTTCTTAGTTTCTTAGTTTCTTAGTTTCTTAGTTTCTTAGTTTCTTAGTTTCTTAGTTTCTTAGTTTCTTAGTTTCTTAGTTTCTTAGCTTCTTAGTTTCTTAGTTTCTTAGTTTCTTAGTTTCTTAGTTTCTTAGTTTCTTAGTTTCTTAGTTTCTGAGTTTCTTAGTTTCTTAGTTTCTTAGTTTCTTAGTTTCTTAGTTTCTTAGTTTCTTAGTTTCTTAGTTTCTTAGTTTCTTAGTTTCTTAGTTTCTTAGTTTCTTAGTTTCTTAGATTCTTAATTTCATGGTTTCTTAGTTTCATGGTTTCTTAATTTCATGGTTTCTTAGTTTCTTAGTTTCTTAGTTTCTTAGTTTCTTAGTTTCATGGTTTCTTAGTTTCTTAGTTTCTTAGTTTCTTAGTTTCTTAGTTTCTTAGTTTCTTAGTTTCTTAGTTTCTTAGTTTCTTGGTTTCATAGTTTCTTGGTTTCTTAGTTTCTTAGTTTCTTAGTTTCTTAGTTTCTTAGTTTCTTAGTTTCTTAGTTTCTTAGTTTCTTAGTTTCTTAGTTCATTAGTTTGTCAGTTTATTCGTTTCTCAGTTTGTCAGTTTGTTCGTTTCTTAGTTTCTTAGTTTCTTAGTTTCTTAGTTTCTTAGTTTCTTAGTTTCTTAGTTTCTTAGTTTCTTAGTTTCTTAGTTTCTTAGTTTCTTAGTTTCTTAGTTTCTTAGTTTCTTAGTTTCTTAGTTTCTTAGTTTCTTAGTTTCTTAGTTTCTTAGTTTCTTAGTTTCTTAGTTTCTTAGTTTCTTAGATTCTTAGTTTCTTAGTTTCTTAGTTTCTTAGTTTCTTAGTTTCTTAATTTCATGGTTTCTTAGTTTCTTAGTTTCTTAGTTTCTTAGTTTCATGGTTTCTTAGTTTCTTAGTTTCTTAGTTTCTTAGTTTCTTAGTTTCTTAGTTTCTTAGTTTCTTAGTTTCTTAGTTTCTTAGTTTCTTAGTTTCTTAGTTTCTTAGTTTCTTAGTTTCTTAGTTTCTTAGTTTCTTAGTTTCTTAGTTTCTTAGTTTCTTAGTTTCTTAGTTTCTTAGTTTCTTAGTTTCTTAGTTTCTTAGTTTCTTAGTTTCTTAGTTTCTTAGTTTCTTAGTTTCTTAGTTTCTTAGTTTCTTAGTTTCTTAGTTTCTTAGTTTCTTAGTTTCTTAGTTTCTTAGTTTCTTAGTTTCTTAGTTTCTTAGTTTCTTAGTTTCTTAGTTTCTTAGATTCTTAGTTTCTTAGTTTCTTAGTTTCTTAGTTTCATAGTTTCTTAGTTTCTTAGTTTCTTAGTTTCTTAGTTTCTTAGTTTCTTAGTTTCTTAGTTTCTTAGTTTCTTAGTTTCTTTGTTTCTTAGATTCTTAGTTTCTTAGTTTCTTAGTTTCTTAGTTTCTTAGTTCCTTAGATTGTCAGTTTGTTCGTTTCTTAGTTTGTCAGTTTGTTCGTTTCTTAGTTTCTTAGTTTCTTAGTTTCCTAGTTTCTTAGTTTCTTAGTTTCTTAGATTCTTAGTTTCTTAGTTTTTTAGTTTCTTAGTTTCTTAGTTTCTTAGTTTCTTAGTTTCTTAGTTTCTTAGTTTCTTAGTTTCTTAGTTTCTTAGTTTCTTAGTTTCTTAGTTTCTTAGTTTCTTAGTTTCTTAGTTTCTTAGTTTCTTAGTTTCTTAGTTTCTTAGTTTCTTAGTTTTTTAGTTTCTTAGTTTCTTAGTTTCTTAGTTTCTTAGTTTCTTAGTTTCTTAGTTTCATAGTTTCTTAGTTTTTTAGTTTCTTAGTTTCTTAGTTTCTTAGTTTCTTAGTTTCTTAGTTTCTTAGTTTCTTACTTTCTTAGGTTCTTAGTTTCTTAGTTTCTTAGTTTCTTAGTTTCTTAGTTTCTTAGTTTCTTAGTTTCTTAGTTTCTTAGTTTCTTAGTTTCTTAGTTTCTTAGTTTCTTAGTTTCTTAGTTTCTTAGTTTCTTAGTTTCTTAGTTTCTTAGTTTCTTAGTTTCTTAGTTTCTTAGTTTCTTAGTTTCTTAGTTTCTTAGTTTCTTAGTTTCTTAGTTTCTTAGTTTCTTAGTTTCTTAGTTTCTTAGTTTCTTAGTTTCTTAGTTTCTTAGTTTCTTAGTTTCTTAGTTTCTTAGTTTCTTAGTTTCTTAGTTTCTTAGTTTCTTAGTTTCTTAGTTTCTTAGTTTCTTAGTTTCTTAGTTTCTTAGTTTCTTAGTTTCTTAGTTTCTTAGTTTCTTAGTTTCTTAGTTTCTTAGTTTCTTAGTTTCTTAGATTCTTAGTTTCTTAGTTTCTTAGTTTCTTAGTTTCTTAATTTCATGGTTTCTTAGTTTCTTAGTTTCTTAGTTTCTTAGTTTCATGGTTTCTTAGTTTCTTAGTTTCTTAGTTTCTTAGTTTCTTAGTTTCTTAGTTTCTTAGTTTCTTGGTTTCTTGGTTTCTTAGTTTCTTAGTTTCTTAGTTTCTTAGTTTCTTAGTTTCTTAGTTTCTTAGTTTCTTATTTTCTTAGTTTCTTAGTTTCTTAGTTTCTTAGTTTCTTAGTTTCTTAGTTTCTTAGTTTCTTAGTTTCTTAGTTTCTTACTTTCTTAGGTTCTTAGTTTCTTAGTTTCTTAGTATCTTAGTTTCTTAGTTTCTTAGTTTCTTAGTTTCTTAGTTTCTTAGTTTCTTAGTTTCTTAGTTTCTTAGTTTCTTAGTTTCTTAGTTTCTTAGTTTCTTAGTTTCTTAGTTTCTTAGTTTCTTAGTTTCTTAGTTTCTTAGTTTCTTAGTTTCTTAGTTTCTTAGTTTCTTAGTTTCTTAGTTTCTTAGTTTCTTAGTTTCTTAGTTTCTTAGTTTCTTAGTTTCTTAGATTCTTAGTTTCTTAGTTTCTTAGTTTCTTAGTTTCTTAATTTCATGGTTTCTTAGTTTCTTAGTTTCTTAGTTTCTTAGTTTCATGGTTTCTTAGTTTCTTAGTTTCTTAGTTTCTAAGTTTCTTAGTTTCTTAGTTTCTTAGTTTCTTGGTTTCATAGTTTCTTAGTTTCTTAGTTTCTTAGTTTCTTAGTTTCTTAGTTTCTTAGATTCTTAGTTTCTTAGTTTCTTAGTTTCTTAGTTTCTTAATTTCATGGTTTCTTAGTTTCTTAGTTTCTTAGTTTCTTAGTTTCATGGTTTCTTAGTTTCTTAGTTTCTTAGTTTCTTAGTTTCTTAGTTTCTTAGTTTCTTAGTTTCTTAGTTTCTTAGTTTCTTAGTTTCTTAGTTTCTTAGTTTCTTAGTTTCTTAGTTTCTTAGTTTCTTAGTTTCTTAGTTTCTTAGTTTCTTAGTTTCTTAGTTTCTTAGTTTCTTAGTTTCTTAGTTTCTTAGTTTCTTAGTTTCTTAGTTTCTTAGTTTCTTAGTTTCTTAGTTTCTTAGTTTCTTAGTTTCTTTGTTTCTTAGATTCTTAGTTTCTTAGTTTCTTAGTTTCTTAGTTTCTTAGTTTCTTAGTTCCTTAGATTGTCAGTTTGTTCGTTTCTTAGTTTGTCAGTTTGTTCGTTTCTTAGTTTCTTAGTTTCTTAGTTTCCTAGTTTCATAGTTTCCTAGTTTCTTAGTTTCTTAGTTTCTTAGATTCTTAGTTTCTTAATTTTTTAGTTTCTTAGTTTCTTAGTTTCTTAGTTTCTTAGATTCTTAGTTTCTTAGTTTTTTAGTTTCTTAGTTTCTTAGTTTCTTAGTTTCTTAGTTTCTTAGTTTCTTAGTTTCTTAGTTTCTTAGTTTCTTGGTTTCATAGTTTCTTGGTTTCTTAGTTTCTTAGTTTCTTAGTTTCTTAGTTTCTTAGTTTCTTAGTTTCTTAGTTTCTTAGTTTCTTAGTTTCTTAGTTTCTTAGTTTCTTAGTTTCTTAGTTTCTTAGTTTCTTAGTTTCTTAGTTTCTTAGTTTCTTAGTTTCTTAGTTTCTTAGTTTCTTAGTTTCTTAGTTTCTTAGTTTCTTAGTTTCTTAGTTTCTTAGTTTCTTAGTTTCTTAGTTTCTTAGTTTCTTAGTTTTTTAGTTTCTTAGTTTCTTAGTTTCTTAGTTTCTTAGTTTCTTAGTTTCTTAGTTTCTTAGTTTCATAGTTTCTTAGTTTTTTAGTTTCTTAGTTTCTTAGTTTCTTAGTTTCTTAGTTTCTTAGTTTCTTAGTTTCTTAGTTTCTTAGTTTCTTAGTTTCTTAGTTTCTTAGTTTCTTAGTTTCTTAGTTTCTTAGTTTCTTAGTTTCTTAGTTTCTTAGTTTCTTAGTTTCTTAGTTTCTTAGTTTCTTAGTTTCTTAGTTTCTTAGTTTCTTAGTTTCTTAGTTTCTTAGTTTCTTAGTTTCTTAGTTTCTTAGTTTCTTAGTTTCTTAGTTTCTTAGTTTCTTAGTTTCTTAGTTTCTTAGTTTCTTAGTTTCTTAGTTTCTTAGTTTCTTAGTTTCTTAGTTTCTTAGTTTCTTAGTTTCTTAGTTTCTTAGTTTCTTAGTTTCTTAGTTTCTTAGTTTCTTAGTTTCTTAGTTTCTTAGTTTCTTAGTTTCTTAGTTTCTTAGTTTCTTAGTTTCTTAGTTTCTTAGTTTCTTAGTTTCTTAGTTTCTTAGTTTCTTAGTTTCTTAGTTTCTTAGTTTCTTAGTTTCTTAGTTTCTTAGATTCTTAGTTTCTTAGTTTCTTAGTTTCTTAGTTTCTTAATTTCATGGTTTCTTAGTTTCTTAGTTTCTTAGTTTCTTAGTTTCATGGTTTCTTAGTTTCTTAGTTTCTTAGTTTCTTAGTTTCTTAGTTTCTTAGTTTCTTAGTTTCTTGGTTTCTTGGTTTCTTAGTTTCTTAGTTTCTTAGTTTCTTAGTTTCTTAGTTTCTTAGTTTCTTAGTTTCTTATTTTCTTAGTTTCTTAGTTTCTTAGTTTCTTAGTATCTTAGTTTCTTAGTTTCTTAGTTTCTTAGTTTCTTAGTTTCTTACTTTCTTAGGTTCTTAGTTTCTTAGTTTCTTAGTATCTTAGTTTCTTAGTTTCTTAGTTTCTTAGTTTCTTAGTTTCTTAGTTTCTTAGTTTCTTAGTTTCTTAGTTTCTTAGTTTCTTAGTTTCTTAGTTTCTTAGTTTCTTAGTTTCTTAGTTTCTTAGTTTCTTAGTTTCTTAGTTTCTTAGTTTCTTAGTTTCTTAGTTTCTTAGTTTCTTAGTTTCTTAGTTTCTTAGTTTCTTAGTTTCTTAGTTTCTTAGTTTCTTAGTTTCTTAGTTTCTTAGTTTCTTAGTTTCTTAGATTCTTAGTTTCTTAGTTTCTTAGTTTCTTAGTTTCTTAATTTCATGGTTTCTTAGTTTCTTAGTTTCTTAGTTTCTTAGTTTCATGGTTTCTTAGTTTCTTAGTTTCTTAGTTTCTAAGTTTCTTAGTTTCTTAGTTTCTTAGTTTCTTGGTTTCATAGTTTCTTAGTTTCTTAGTTTCTTAGTTTCTTAGTTTCTTAGTTTCTTAGATTCTTAGTTTCTTAGTTTCTTAGTTTCTTAGTTTCTTAATTTCATGGTTTCTTAGTTTCTTAGTTTCTTAGTTTCTTAGTTTCATGGTTTCTTAGTTTCTTAGTTTCTTAGTTTCTTAGTTTCTTAGTTTCTTAGTTTCTTAGTTTCTTA
>NW_027477038.1:0-105357 GCF_051020955.1 Megalopta genalis | reverse complement strand
CGAATCCATGCGAAACAAATGATATAGCTTCAAATACTTGTGATATACATGATTTAGCTTCAACAGAATCCGAAACAAACGAGTTAGCTTCAAATCCATGCGAAACACATGATTTAGCATCAAATCAATGCGAAGTAGAAGGCTGATCTTCGAATCCATGCGAAGCAAATGGTTTAGCTTCAAATACTTGTGATATACATGATTTAGCTTCAACAGCATGCGAAATAAACGAGTTAGATTCAAATCCATAGGAAACACATGATTTATCTTCAAATCAATGCGAAGTAGAAGGCTGATCTTCGAATCCATGCGTAACAAATGGTTTAGCTGCAAATACTTGTGATTACATGATTTAGCTTCAACAGCATGCGAAACAAACGAGTTAGCTTCAAATCCATGCGAAACACATGATTTAGATTCAAATCAATGCGAATTAGAAGGGTTATCTTGGAATCCATGCGAAACGTATGATATAGCTTCTTATACTTGTGATATACATGATTTAGCTTCAACAGCATGCGAAATAAACGAGTCAGATTCAAATCCATGCGAAACACATGATTTAGCTTCAAATCAATGCGAAGTAGAAGGGTTATCTTCGTATCGATGCGAAACAAATGGTTTAGCTGCAAATACTTGTGATATACATGATTTAGCTACAACTGCATGCAAAAAAAACGAGTTACATTCAAAACCAAGCGAAACACATGATTTAGCCTCAAATCAATGCGAACTAGAAGGCTTAGCTTCGAATAAATGCGAAACAAATGGTTTAGCTTCAAATACTTTTGATATATATGATTTAGCTTCAATAGCATGCGATAAAAACGAGTTAGCTTCAAATCCATGCGGAACACATGATTTAGCTTCAAATCATTGCGAAGTAGATGGCTGATCTTCGAATCCATGCGAAGCAAATGGTTTAGCTTCAAATACTTTTGATACACTTGAGTTAGCTTCAATAGCATGCGAAACAAATGAGTTATATTCAAATCCAAGCGAAACACATGATATATCTTCAAATCAATGCGAAGTGGAAGGCTTATCTTCGAATCCATGCGAAACGAATAGTTTAGCTTCAAATACTTGTGATATACATGATTCAGCTTCAACTGCATGCGAAACAAACGAGTTAGCTTCAAATCCATGCGGAACACATGATTTAGCCTCAAATCAATGCGAAGTAGAAGGCTTATCTTCGAATCCATGCGAAACGAATAGTTTAGCTTCAAATACTTGTGATATATATGATTTAGCTTCAACAGCATGCGATACAAACGAGTTAGCTTCAAATCCATGCGAAACACATGATTTAGCTTCAAATCAATGCGAAGTAGGAGGCTTATCTTCGATCCCATCCGATACAAATAGTTTAGCTTCAAATACTTGTGATATACATGATTTAGCTTCAACAGCATGCGAAACAAACGAGTTAGCTTCAAATCCATGCGAAACACATGATTTAGCTTCAAATCAATGCGAATTAGTAGGGTTATCTTGGAATCCATGCGAAACGTATGATATAGCTTCAAATACTTGTGATATACATGATTTAGCTTCAACAGCATGCGAAACAAACGAGTTAGCTTCAAATCCAAGCGAAACACATGATTTAGCATCAAATCAATGCAAAGTGGAAGGCTTATCTTCGAATCCATGCGAAGCAAATGGTTTAGCTTCAAATACTTGTGATATACATGATTTAGCTTCAACTGCATGCGAAACAAACGAGTTAGCTTAAAATCCATGCAGAACACATGATTTAGCTTCAAATCAATGCGAAGTAGAAGGCTGATCTTCGAATCCATGCGTAACAAATGGTTTAGCTGCAAATACTTGTGATTACATGATTTAGCTTCAACAGCATGCGAAACAAACGAGTTAGCTTCAAATCCATGCGAAACACATGATTTAGATTCAAATCAATGCGAAAGAGAGGGTTATCTTGGAATCCATGCGAAACGTATGATATAGCTTCTTATACTTGTGATATACATGATTTAGCTTCAACAGCATGCGAAATAAACGAGTCAGATTCAAATCCATGCGAAACACATGATTAAGCATCAAATCAATGCGAAGTAGAAGGGTTATCTTCGTATCGATGCGAAACAAACGGTTTAGCTGCAAATACTTGTGATATACATGATTTAGATACAACTGCATGCGAAAAAAACGAGTGAGCGTCAAAACCAAGCGAAACACATGATTTAGCCTCAAATCAATGCGAAGTAGAAGGCTTAGCTTCGAATAAATGCGAACCAAATGGTTTAGCTTCAAATACTTGTGATATGCATGATTTAGCTTCAACTACTAGCGAAAAAAACGAGTTAGCTTCAAATCCAAGTGAAACTCATGATTTAGCCTCAAATCAATGCGAATTAGAAGGGTTATCTTCGAATCCATGCGAAACAAATGGTATCGCTTCAAATACTTGTGATATACATGATTTAGCTTCAACAGCATCCGAAACAAACGAGTTAGCTTCAAATCCTTGCGGAACACATGATTTAGATTAAAATCACCGCGAAGTAGAAGGCTTATCTTCGAATCCATGCGAAACAAATGGTTTAGCTTCAAATACTTGTGATATACATGATTTAGATACAACTGCATGCGAAAAAAACGAGTTAGCTTCAAAACCAAGCAAAACACATGATTTAGCCTCAAATCAATGCGAAGTAGAAGGCTTAGCTTCGAATAAATGCGAACCAAATGGTTTAGCTTCGAATACTTGTGATATGCATGATTTAGCTTCAACTACTAGCGAAAAAAACGAGTTAGCTTCAAATCCAAGCGAAACTCATGATTTAGCCTCAAATCAATGCGAATTAGAAGGGTTATCTTCGAATCCATGCGAAACAAATGATATAGCTTCAAATACTTGTGATATACATGATTTAGCTTCAACAGAATCCGAAACAAACGAGTTAGCTTCAAATCCATGCGAAACACATGATTTAGCATCAAATCAATGCGAAGTAGAAGGCTGATCTTCGAATCCATGCGAAGCAAATGGTTTAGCTTCAAATACTTGTGATATACATGATTTAGCTTCAACAGCATGCGAAATAAACGAGTTAGATTCAAATCCATAGGAAACACATGATTTATCTTCAAATCAATGCGAAGTAGAAGGCTGATCTTCGAATCCATGCGTAACAAATGGTTTAGCTGCAAATACTTGTGATTACATGATTTAGCTTCAACAGCATGCGAAACAAACGAGTTAGCTTCAAATCCATGCGAAACACATGATTTAGATTCAAATCAATGCGAATTAGAAGGGTTATCTTGGAATCCATGCGAAACGTATGATATAGCTTCTTATACTTGTGATATACATGATTTAGCTTCAACAGCATGCGAAATAAACGAGTCAGATTCAAATCCATGCGAAACACATGATTTAGCTTCAAATCAATGCGAAGTAGAAGGGTTATCTTCGTATCGATGCGAAACAAATGGTTTAGCTGCAAATACTTGTGATATACATGATTTAGCTACAACTGCATGCAAAAAAAACGAGTTACATTCAAAACCAAGCGAAACACATGATTTAGCCTCAAATCAATGCGAACTAGAAGGCTTAGCTTCGAATAAATGCGAAACAAATGGTTTAGCTTCAAATACTTTTGATATATATGATTTAGCTTCAATAGCATGCGATAAAAACGAGTTAGCTTCAAATCCATGCGGAGCACATGATTTAGCTTCAAATCATTGCGAAGTAGATGGCTGATCTTCGAATCCATGCGAAGCAAATGGTTTAGCTTCAAATACTTTTGATACACTTGAGTTAGCTTCAATAGCATGCGAAACAAATGAGTTATATTCAAATCCAAGCGAAACACATGATATATCTTCAAATCAATGCGAAGTGGAAGGCTTATCTTCGAATCCATGCGAAACGAATAGTTTAGCTTCAAATACTTGTGATATACATGATTCAGCTTCAACTGCATGCGAAACAAACGAGTTAGCTTCAAATCCATGCGGAACACATGATTTAGCCTCAAATCAATGCGAAGTAGAAGGCTTATCTTCGAATCCATGCGAAACGAATAGTTTAGCTTCAAATACTTGTGATATATATGATTTAGCTTCAACAGCATGCGATACAAACGAGTTAGCTTCAAATCCATGCGAAACACATGATTTAGCTTCAAATCAATGCGAAGTAGGAGGCTTATCTTCGATCCCATCCGATACAAATAGTTTAGCTTCAAATACTTGTGATATACATGATTTAGCTTCAACAGCATGCGAAACAAACGAGTTAGCTTCAAATCCATGCGAAACACATGATTTAGCTTCAAATCAATGCGAATTAGTAGGGTTATCTTGGAATCCATGCGAAACGTATGATATAGCTTCAAATACTTGTGATATACATGATTTAGCTTCAACAGCATGCGAAACAAACGAGTTAGCTTCAAATCCAAGCGAAACACATGATTTAGCATCAAATCAATGCAAAGTGGAAGGCTTATCTTCGAATCCATGCGAAACGAATAGTTTAGCTTCAAATACTTGTGATATACATGGATCAGCTTCAACTGCATGCGAAACAAACGAGTTAGCTTCAAATCCATGCGAAACACATGATTTAGATTAAAATCAGTGCGAAGTAGAAGGCTTATCTTCGAATCCATGCGAAACAAATGGTTTAGCTTCAAATACTTGTGATATACATGATTTAGATACAACTGCATGCGAAAAAAACGAGTTAGCTTCAAAACCAAGCGAAACACATGATTTAGCCTCAAATCAATGCGAAGTAGGTGGCTTAGCTTCGAATAAAAGCGAACCAAATGGTTTAGCTTCAAATACTTGTGATATGCATGATTTAGCTTCAACTACTAGCGAAAAAAATGAGTTAGCTTCAAATCCAAGCGAAACACATGATTTAGCCTCAAATCAATGCGAATTAGAAGGGTTATCTTCGAATCCATGCGAAACAAATGATATAGCTTCAAATACTTGTGATATACATGATTTAGCTTCAACAGCATCCGAAACAAACGAGTTAGCTTCAAATCCTTGCGAAACACATGATTTAGATTAAAATCACCGCGAAGTAGAAGGCTTATCTTCGAATCCATGCGAAACAAATGGTTTAGCTACAAATACTTGTGATATACATGATTTAGATACAACTGCATGCGAAAAAAACGAGTGAGCTTCAAAACCAAGCGAAACACATGATTTAGCCTCAAATCAATGCGAAGTAGAAGGCTTAGCTTCGAATAAATGCGAACCAAATGGTTAAGCTTCAAATACTTGTGATATGCATGATTTAGCTTCAACTACTAGCGAAAAAAACGAGTTAGCTTCAAATCCAAGTGAAACTCATGATTTAGCCTCAAATCAATGCGAATTAGAAGGGTTATCTTCGAATCCATGCGAAACAAATGATATAGCTTCAAATACTTGTGATATACATGATTTAGCTTCAACAGAATCCGAAACAAACGAGTTAGCTTCAAATCCATGCGAAACACATGATTTAGCGTCAAATCAATGCGAAGTAGAAGGCTGATCTTCGAATCCAAGCGAAGCAAATGGTTTAGCTTCAAATACTTGTGATATACATGATTTAGCTTCAACTGCATGCGAAACAAACGAGTTAGCTTAAAATCCATGCAGAACACATGATTTAGCTTCAAATCAATGCGAAGTAGAAGGCTGATCTTCGAATCCATGCGTAACAAATGGTTTAGCTGCAAATACTTGTGATTACATGATTTAGCTTCAACAGCATGCGAAACAAACGAGTTAGCTTCAAATCCATGCGAAACACATGATTTAGATTCAAATCAATGCGAAAGAGAGGGTTATCTTGGAATCCATGCGAAACGTATGATATAGCTTCTTATACTTGTGATATACATGATTTAGCTTCAACAGCATGCGAAATAAACGAGTCAGATTCAAATCCATGCGAAACACATGATTTAGCATCAAATCATTGCGAAGTAGAAGGGTTATCTTCGTATCGATGCGAAACAAACGGTTTAGCTGCAAATACTTGTGATATACATGGTTTAGATACAACTGCATGCGAAAAAAACGAGTGAGCTTCAAAACCAAGCGAAACACATGATTTAGCCTCAAATCAATGCGAAGTAGAAGGCTTAGCTTCGAATAAATGCGAACCAAATGGTTTAGCTTCAAATACTTGTGATATGCATGATTTAGCTTCAACTACTAGCAAAAAAAACGAGTTAGCTTCAAATCCAAGTGAAACTCATGATTTAGCCACAAATCAATGCGAATTAGAAGGGTTATCTTCGAATCCATGCGAAACAAATGGTATAGCTTCAAATACTTGTGATATACATGATTTAGCTTCAACAGCATCCGAAACAAACGAGTTAGCTTCAAATCCTTGCGGAACACATGATTTAGATTAAAATCACCGCGAAGTAGAAGGCTTATCTTCGAATCCATGCGAAACAAATGGTTTAGCTTCAAATACTTGTGATATACATGATTTAGATACAACTGCATGCGAAAAAAACGAGTTAGCTTCAAAACCAAGCAAAACACATGATTTAGCCTCAAATCAATGCGAAGTAGAAGGCTTAGCTTCGAATAAATGCGAACCAAATGGTTTAGCTTCGAATACTTGTGATATGCATGATTTAGCTTCAACTACTAGCGAAAAAAACGAGTTAGCTTCAAATCCAAGCGAAACTCATGATTTAGCCTCAAATCAATGCGAATTAGAAGGGGTATCTTCGAATCCATGCGAAACAAATGATATAGCTTCAAATACTTGTGATATACATGATTTAGCTTCAACAGAATCCGAAACAAACGAGTTAGCTTCAAATCCATGCGAAACACATGATTTAGCATCAAATCAATGCGAAGTAGAAGGCTGATCTTCGAATCCATGCGAAGCAAATGGTTTAGCTTCAAATACTTGTGATATACATGATTTAGCTTCAACTGCATGCGAAACAAACGAGTTAGCTTAAAATCCATGCAGAACACATGATTTAGCTTCAAATCAATGCGAAGTAGAAGGCTGATCTTCGAATCCATGCGTAACAAATGGTTTAGCTGCAAATACTTGTGATTACATGATTTAGCTTCAACAGCATGCGAAACAAACGAGTTAGCTTCAAATCCATGCGAAACACATGATTTAGATTCAAATCAATGCGAAAGAGAGGGTTATCTTGGAATCCATGCGAAACGTATGATATAGCTTCTTATACTTGTGATATACATGATTTAGCTTCAACAGCATGCGAAATAAACGAGTCAGATTCAAATCCATGCGAAACACATGATTTAGCATCAAATCAATGCGAAGTAGAAGGGTTATCTTCGTATCGATGCGAAACAAACGGTTTAGCTGCAAATACTTGTGATATACATGATTTAGATACAACTGCATGCGAAAAAAACGAGTGAGCTTCAAAACCAAGCGAAACACATGATTTAGCCTCAAATCAATGCGAAGTAGAAGGCTTAGCTTCGAATAAATGCGAACCAAATGGTTTAGCTTCAAATACTTGTGATATGCATGATTTAGCTTCAACTACTAGCGAAAAAAACGAGTTAGCTTCAAATCCAAGTGAAACTCATGATTTAGCCTCAAATCAATGCGAATTAGAAGGGTTATCTTCGAATCCATGCGAAACAAATGGTATAGCTTCAAATACTTGTGATATACATGATTTAGCTTCAACAGCATCCGAAACAAACGAGTTAGATTCAGATCCATGCGAAACACATGATTTAGCTTCAAATCAATGCGAAGTAGAAGGCTTATCTTCGAATCCATGCGAAACAAACGGATTAGCTTCTTATACTTGTGATATACATGATTTAGCTTCAACAGCATGCGAAATAAACGAGTTAGATTCAAATCCATAGGAAACACATGATTTATCTTCAAATCAATGCGAAGTAGAAGGCTGATCTTCGAATCCATGCGTAACAAATGGTTTAGCTGCAAATACTTGTGATTACATGATTTAGCTTCAACAGCATGCGAAACAAACGAGTTAGCTTCAAATCCATGCGAAACACATGATTTAGATTCAAATCAATGCGAATTAGAAGGGTTATCTTGGAATCCATGCGAAACGTATGATATAGCTTCTTATACTTGTGATATACATGATTTAGCTTCAACGGCATGCGAAATAAACGAGTCAGATTCAAATCCATGCGAAACACATGATTTAGCTTCAAATCAATGCGAAGTAGAAGGGTTATCTTCGTATCGATGCGAAACAAATGGTTTAGCTGCAAATACTTGTGATATACATGATTTAGCTACAACTGCATGCAAAAAAAACGAGTTACCTTCAAAACCAAGCGGAACACATGATTTAGCCTCAAATCAATGCGAAGTAGAAGGCTTATCTTCGAATCCATGCGAAACGAATAGTTTAGCTTCAAATACTTGTGATATATATGATTTAGCTTCAACAGCATGCGATACAAACGAGTTAGCTTCAAATCCATGCGAAACACATGATTTAGCTTCAAATCAATGCGAAGTAGGAGGCTTATCTTCGATCCCATCCGATACAAATAGTTTAGCTTCAAATACTTGTGATATACATGATTTAGCTTCAACAGCATGCGAAACAAACGAGTTAGCTTCAAATCCATGCGAAACACATGATTTAGCTTCAAATCAATGCGAATTAGAAGGTTTATCTTGGAATCCATGCGAAACGTATGATATAGCTTCAAATACTTGTGATATACATGATTTAGCTTCAACAGCATGCGAAACAAATGAGTTATATTCAAATCCAAGCGAAACACATGATTTATCTTCAAATCTATGCGAATTAGGA
Source organism: Megalopta genalis (assembly GCF_051020955.1). Classification (NCBI taxonomy): domain Eukaryota; kingdom Metazoa; phylum Arthropoda; class Insecta; order Hymenoptera; family Halictidae; genus Megalopta; species Megalopta genalis. The sequence goes on along the minus strand of NW_027477038.1, from coordinate 96,526 downwards.
GGGTTATCTTGGAATCCATGCGAAACGTATGATATAGCTTCAAATACTTGTGATATACATGATTTAGCTTCAACAGCATGCGAAACAAACGAGTTAGCTTCAAAACCAACCGAAACACATGATTTAGATTAAAATCAATGCGAAGTAGAAGGCTTATCTTCGAATCCATGCGAAACAAATGGTTTAGCTTCAAATACTTGTGATATACATGATTTAGATACAACTGCATGCGAAAAAAACGAGTTAGCTTCGAAACCAAGCGAAACACATGATTTAGCCTCAAATCAATGCGAAGTAGAAGGCTTAGCTTCGAATAAATGCGAACCAAATGGTTTAGCTTCAAATACTTGTGATATGCATGATTTAGCTTCAACAGCATGCGAAACAAACGAGTTAGCTTCAAATCCATGCGGAACACATGATTTAGCTTCAAATCATTGCGAAGTAGATGGCTGATCTTCGAATCCATGCGAAGCAAATGGTTTAGCTTCAAATACTTTTGATACACTTGAGTTAGCTTCAACAGCATGCGAAACAAATGAGTTATATTCAAATCCAAGCGAAACACATGATATATCTTCAAATCAATGCGAAGTGGAAGGCTTATCTTCGAATCCATGCGAAACGAATAGTTTAGCTTCAAATACTTGTGATATACATGATTCAGCTTCAACTGCATGCGAAACAAACGAGTTAGTTTCAAATCCATGCGAAACACATGATTTAGATTAAAATCAATGCGAAGTAGAAGGCTTATCTTCGAATCCATGCGAAACAAATGGTTTAGCTACAAATACTTGTGATATACATGATTTAGATACAACTGCATGCGAAACAAACGAGTTAGCTTCAAATCCATGCGGAACACATGATTTAGCTTCAAATCAATGCGAAGTAGATGGCTGATCTTCGAATCCATGCGAAGCAAATGGTTTAGCTTCAAATACTTTTGATACACTTGAGTTAGCTTCAACAGCATGCGAAACAAATGAGTTATATTCAAATCCAAGCGAAACACATGATATATCTTCAAATCAATGCGAAGTGGAAGGCTTATCTTCGAATCCATGCGAAACGAATAGTTTAGCTTCAAATACTTGTGATATACATGATTCAGCTTCAACTGCATGCGAAACAAACGAGTTAGCTTCAAATCCATGCGAAACACATGATTTAGATTAAAATCAATGCGAAGTAGAAGGCTTATCTTCGAATCCATGCGAAACAAATGGTTTAGCTACAAATACTTGTGATATACATGATTTAGATACAACTGCATGCGAAACAAACGAGTTAGCTTCAAATCCATGCGGAACACATGATTTAGCTTCAAATCAATGCGAAGTAGATGGCTGATCTTCGAATCCATGCGAAGCAAAAGGTTTAGCTTCAAATACTTTTGATACACTTGAGTTAGCTTCAACAGCATGCGAAACAAATGAGTTATATTCAAATCCAAGCGAAACACATGATATATCTTCAAATCAATGCGAAGTGGAAGGCTTATCTTCGAATCCATGCGAAACGAATAGTTTAGCTTCAAATACTTGTGATATACATGATTCAGCTTCAACTGCATGCGAAACAAACGAGTTAGCTTCAAATCCATGCGAAACACATGATTTAGATTAAAATCAATGCGAAGTAGAAGGCTTATCTTCGAATCCATGCGAAACAAATGGTTTAGCTACAAATACTTGTGATATACATGATTTAGATACAACTGCATGCGAAACAAACGAGTTAGCTTCAAATCCATGCGGAACACATGATTTAGCTTCAAATCAATGCGAAGTAGATGGCTGATCTTCGAATCCATGCGAAGCAAATGGTTTAGCTTCAAATACTTTTGATACACTTGAGTTAGCTTCAACAGCATGCGAAACAAATGAGTTATATTCAAATCCAAGCGAAACACATGATATATCTTCAAATCAATGCGAAGTGGAAGGCTTATCTTCGAATCCATGCGAAACGAATAGTTTAGCTTCAAATACTTGTGATATACATGATTCAGCTTCAACTGCATGCGAAACAAACGAGTTAGCTTCAAATCCATGCGAAACACATGATTTAGATTAAAATCAATGCGAAGTAGAAGGCTTATCTTCGAATCCATGCGAAACAAATGGTTTAGCTACAAATACTTGTGATATACATGATTTAGATACAACTGCATGCGAAAAAAACGAGTGAGCTTCAAAACCAAGCGAAACACATGATTTAGCCTCAAATCAATGCGAAGTAGAAGGCTTAGCTTCGAATAAATGCGAACCAAATGGTTAAGCTTCAAATACTTGTGATATGCATGATTTAGCTTCAACTACTAGCGAAAAAAACGAGTTAGCTTCAAATCCAAGTGAAACTCATGATTTAGCCTCAAATCAATGCGAATTAGAAGGGTTATCTTCGAATCCATGCGAAACAAATGATATAGCTTCAAATACTTGTGATATACATGATTTAGCTTCAACAGCATCCGAAACAAACGAGTTAGATTCAGATCCATGCGAAACACATGATTTAGCTTCAAATCAATGCGAAGTAGAAGGCTTATCTTCGAATCCATGCGAAACAAACGGATTAGCTTCTTATACTTGTGATATACATGATTTAGCTTCAACAGCATGCGAAATAAACGAGTTAGATTCAAATCCATAGGAAACACATGATTTATCTTCAAATCAATGCGAAGTAGAAGGCTGATCTTCGAATCCATGCGTAACAAATGGTTTAGCTGCAAATACTTGTGATTACATGATTTAGCTTCAACAGCATGCGAAACAAACGAGTTAGCTTCAAATCCATGCGAAACACATGATTTAGATTCAAATCAATGCGAATTAGAAGGGTTATCTTGGAATCCATGCGAAACGTATGATATAGCTTCTTATACTTGTGATATACATGATTTAGCTTCAACAGCATGCGAAATAAACGAGTCAGATTCAAATCCATGCGAAACACATGATTTAGCTTCAAATCAATGCGAAGTAGAAGGGTTATCTTCGTATCGATGCGAAACAAATGGTTTAGCTGCAAATACTTGTGATATACATGATTTAGCTACAACTGCATGCAAAAAAAACGAGTTACCTTCAAAACCAAGCGAAACACATGATTTAGCCTCAAATCAATGCGAAGTAGAAGGCTTAGCTTCGAATAAATGCGAAACAAATGGTTTAGCTTCAAATACTTGTGATATATATGATTTAGCTTCAATAGCATGCGATAAAAACGAGTTAGCTTCAAATCCATGCGGAACACATGATTTAGCTTCAAATCATTGCGAACTAGATGGCTGATCTTCGAATCCATGCGAAGCAAATGGTTTAGCTTCAAATACTTTTGATACACTTGAGTTAGCTTCAACAGCATGCGAAACAAATGAGTTATATTCAAATCCAAGCGAAACACATGATATATCTTCAAATCAATGCGAAGTGGAAGGCTTATCTTCGAATCCATGCGAAACGAATAGTTTAGCTTCAAATACTTGTGATATACATGATTCAGCTTCAACTGCATGCGAAACAAACGAGTTAGCTTCAAATCCATGCGAAACACATGATTTAGATTAAAATCAATGCGAAGTAGAAGGCTTATCTTCGAATCCATGCGAAACAAATGGTTTAGCTACAAATACTTGTGATATACATGATTTAGATACAACTGCATGCGAAACAAACGAGTTAGCTTCAAATCCATGCGGAACACATGATTTAGCTTCAAATCAATGCGAAGTAGATGGCTGATCTTCGAATCCATGCGAAGCAAAAGGTTTAGCTTCAAATACTTTTGATACACTTGAGTTAGCTTCAACAGCATGCGAAACAAATGAGTTATATTCAAATCCAAGCGAAACACATGATATATCTTCAAATCAATGCGAAGTGGAAGGCTTATCTTCGAATCCATGCGAAACGAATAGTTTAGCTTCAAATACTTGTGATATACATGATTCAGCTTCAACTGCATGCGAAACAAACGAGTTAGCTTCAAATCCATGCGAAACACATGATTTAGATTAAAATCAATGCGAAGTAGAAGGCTTATCTTCGAATCCATGCGAAACAAATGGTTTAGCTACAAATACTTGTGATATACATGATTTAGATACAACTGCATCCGAAACAAACGAGTTAGATTCAGATCCATGCGAAACACATGATTTAGCTTCAAATCAATGCGAAGTAGAAGGCTTATCTTCGAATCCATGCGAAACAAACGGATTAGCTTCTTATACTTGTGATATACATGATTTAGCTTCAACTGCATGCGAAATAAACGAGTTAGATTCAAATCCATAGGAAACACATGATTTATCTTCAAATCAATGCGAAGTAGAAGGCTGATCTTCGAATCCATGCGTAACAAATGGTTTAGCTGCAAATACTTGTGATTACATGATTTAGCTTCAACAGCATGCGAAACAAACGAGTTAGCTTCAAAGCCATGCGAAACACATGATTTAGATTCAAATCAATGCGAATTAGAAGGGTTATCTTGGAATCCATGCGAAACGTATGATATAGCTTCTTATACTTGTGATATACATGATTTAGCTTCAACAGCATGCGAAATAAACGAGTCAGATTCAAATCCATGCGAAACACATGATTTAGATTCAAATCAATGCGAAGTAGAAGGGTTATCTTCGTATCGATGCGAAACAAATGGTTTAGCTGCAAATACTTGTGATATACATGATTTAGCTACAACTGCATGCAAAAAAACAAGTTACCTTCAAAACCAAGCGAAACACATGATTTAGTCTCAAATCAATGCGAAGTAGAAGGCTTAGCTTCGAATAAATGCGAAACAAATGGTTTAGCTTCAAATACTTGTGATATATATGATTTAGCTTCAATAGCATGCGATAAAAACGAGTTAGCTTCAAATCCATGCGGAACACATGATTTAGCTTCAAATCATTGCGAAGTAGATGGCTGATCTTCGAATCCATGCGAAGCAAATGGTTTAGCTTCAAATACTTTTGATACACTTGAGTTAGCTTCAACAGCATCCGAAACAAACGAGTTAGATTCAGATCCATGCGAAACACATGATTTAGCTTCAAATCAATGCGAAGTAGAAGGCTTATCTTCGAATCCATGCGAAACAAACGGATTAGCTTCTTATACTTGTGATATACATGATTTAGCTTCAACTGCATGCGAAATAAACGAGTCAGATTCAAATCCATGCGAAACACATGATTTAGCTTCAAATCAATGCGAAGTAGAAGGGTTATCTTCGTATCGATGCGAAACAAATGGTTTAGCTGCAAATACTTGTGATATACATGATTTAGCTACAACTGCATGCAAAAAAAACGAGTTACCTTCAAAACCAAGCGAAACACATGATTTAGCCTCAAATCAATGCGAAGTAGAAGGCTTAGCTTCGAATAAATGCGAAACAAATGGTTTAGCTTCAAATACTTGTGATATATATGATTTAGCTTCAATAGCATGCGATAAAAACGAGTTAGCTTCAAATCCATGCGGAACACATGATTTAGCTTCAAATCATTGCGAAGTAGATGGCTGATCTTCGAATCCATGCGAAGCAAATGGTTTAGCTTCAAATACTTTTGATACACTTGAGTTAGCTTCAACAGCATGCGAAACAAATGAGTTATATTCAAATCCAAGCGAAACACATGATATATCTTCAAATCAATGCGAAGTGGAAGGCTTATCTTCGAATCCATGCGAAACGAATAGTTTAGCTTCAAATACTTGTGATATACATGATTCAGCTTCAACTGCATGCGAAACAAACGAGTTAGCTTCAAATCCATGCGAAACACATGATTTAGATTAAAATCAATGCGAAGTAGAAGGCTTATCTTCGAATCCATGCGAAACAAATGGTTTAGCTACAAATACTTGTGATATACATGATTTAGATACAACTGCATGCGAAACAAACGAGTTAGCTTCAAATCCATGCGGAACACATGATTTAGCTTCAAATCAATGCGAAGTAGATGGCTGATCTTCGAATCCATGCGAAGCAAAAGGTTTAGCTTCAAATACTTTTGATACACTTGAGTTAGCTTCAACAGCATGCGAAACAAATGAGTTATATTCAAATCCAAGCGAAACACATGATATATCTTCAAATCAATGCGAAGTGGAAGGCTTATCTTCGAATCCATGCGAAACGAATAGTTTAGCTTCAAATACTTGTGATATACATGATTCAGCTTCAACTGCATGCGAAACAAACGAGTTAGCTTCAAATCCATGCGAAACACATGATTTAGATTAAAATCAATGCGAAGTAGAAGGCTTATCTTCGAATCCATGCGAAACAAATGGTTTAGCTACAAATACTTGTGATATACATGATTTAGATACAACTGCATCCGAAACAAACGAGTTAGATTCAGATCCATGCGAAACACATGATTTAGCTTCAAATCAATGCGAAGTAGAAGGCTTATCTTCGAATCCATGCGAAACAAACGGATTAGCTTCTTATACTTGTGATATACATGATTTAGCTTCAACTGCATGCGAAATAAACGAGTTAGATTCAAATCCATAGGAAACACATGATTTATCTTCAAATCAATGCGAAGTAGAAGGCTGATCTTCGAATCCATGCGTAACAAATGGTTTAGCTGCAAATACTTGTGATTACATGATTTAGCTTCAACAGCATGCGAAACAAACGAGTTAGCTTCAAAGCCATGCGAAACACATGATTTAGATTCAAATCAATGCGAATTAGAAGGGTTATCTTGGAATCCATGCGAAACGTATGATATAGCTTCTTATACTTGTGATATACATGATTTAGCTTCAACAGCATGCGAAATAAACGAGTCAGATTCAAATCCATGCGAAACACATGATTTAGATTCAAATCAATGCGAAGTAGAAGGGTTATCTTCGTATCGATGCGAAACAAATGGTTTAGCTGCAAATACTTGTGATATACATGATTTAGCTACAACTGCATGCAAAAAAACAAGTTACCTTCAAAACCAAGCGAAACACATGATTTAGTCTCAAATCAATGCGAAGTAGAAGGCTTAGCTTCGAATAAATGCGAAACAAATGGTTTAGCTTCAAATACTTGTGATATATATGATTTAGCTTCAATAGCATGCGATAAAAACGAGTTAGCTTCAAATCCATGCGGAACACATGATTTAGCTTCAAATCATTGCGAAGTAGATGGCTGATCTTCGAATCCATGCGAAGCAAATGGTTTAGCTTCAAATACTTTTGATACACTTGAGTTAGCTTCAACAGCATCCGAAACAAACGAGTTAGATTCAGATCCATGCGAAACACATGATTTAGCTTCAAATCAATGCGAAGTAGAAGGCTTATCTTCGAATCCATGCGAAACAAACGGATTAGCTTCTTATACTTGTGATATACATGATTTAGCTTCAACTGCATGCGAAATAAACGAGTCAGATTCAAATCCATGCGAAACACATGATTTAGCTTCAAATCAATGCGAAGTAGAAGGGTTATCTTCGTATCGATGCGAAACAAATGGTTTAGCTGCAAATACTTGTGATATACATGATTTAGCTACAACTGCATGCAAAAAAAACAAGTTACCTTCAAAACCAAGCGAAACACATGATTTAGCCTCAAATCAATGCGAAGTAGAAGGCTTAGCTTCGAATAAATGCGAAACAAATGGTTTAGCTTCAAATACTTGTGATATATATGATTTAGCTTCAATAGCATGCGATAAAAACGAGTTAGCTTCAAATCCATGCGGAACACATGATTTAGCTTCAAATCATTGCGAAGTAGATGGCTGATCTTCGAATCCATGCGAAGCAAATGGTTTAGCTTCAAATACTTTTGATACACTTGAGTTAGCTTCAACAGCATGCGAAACAAATGAGTTATATTCAAATCCAAGCGAAACACATGATATATCTTCAAATCAATGCGAAGTGGAAGGCTTATCTTCGAATCCATGCGAAACGAATAGTTTAGCTTCAAATACTTGTGATATACATGATTCAGCTTCAACTGCATGCGAAACAAACGAGTTAGCTTCAAATCCATGCGAAACACATGATTTAGATTAAAATCAATGCGAAGTAGTAGGCTTATCTTCGAATCCATGCGAAACAAATGGTTTAGCTACAAATACTTGTGATATACATGATTTAGATACAACTGCATGCGAAACAAACGAGTTAGCTTCAAATCCATGCGGAACACATGATTTAGCTTCAAATCAATGCGAAGTAGATGGCTGATCTTCGAATCCATGCGAAGCAAAAGGTTTAGCTTCAAATACTTTTGATACACTTGAGTTAGCTTCAACAGCATGCGAAACAAATGAGTTATATTCAAATCCAAGCGAAACACATGATATATATTCAAATCAATGCGAAGTGGAAGGCTTATCTTCGAATCCATGCGAAACGAATAGTTTAGCTTCAAATACTTGTGATATACATGATTCAGCTTCAACTGCATGCGAAACAAACGAGTTAGCTTCAAATCCATGCGAAACACATGATTTAGATTAAAATCAATGCGAAGTAGAAGGCTTATCTTCGAATCCATGCGAAACAAATGGTTTAGCTACAAATACTTGTGATATACATGATTTAGATACAACTGCATGCGAAAAAAAACGAGTTAGCTTCAAAACCATGCGAAACACATGATTTAGCCTCAAATCAATGCGAAGTAGAAGGCTTAGCTTCGAATAAATGCGAACCAAATGGTTTAGCTTCAAATACTTGTGATATGCATGATTTAGCTTCAACTACTAGCGAAAAAAACGAGTTAGCTTCAAATCCAAGCGAAACTCATGATTTAGCCTCAAATCAATGCGAATTAGAAGGGATATCTTCGAATCCATGCGAAACAAATGATATAGCTTCAAATACTTGTGATATACATGATTTAGCTTCAACAGCATCCGAAACAAACGAGTTAGATTCAGATCCATGCGAAACACATGATTTAGCTTCAAATCAATGCGAAGTAGAAGGCTTATCTTCGAATCCATGCGAAACAAACGGATTAGCTTCTTATACTTGTGATATACATGATTTAGCTTCAACAGCATGCGAAATAAACGAGTTAGATTCAAATCCATAGGAAACACATGATTTATCTTCAAATCAATGCGAAGTAGAAGGCTGATCTTCGAATCCATGCGTAACAAATGGTTTAGCTGCAAATACTTGTGATTACATGATTTAGCTTCAACAGCATGCGAAACAAACGAGTTAGCTTCAAATCCATGCGAAACACATGATTTAGATTCAAATCAATGCGAATTAGAAGGGTTATCTTGGAATCCATGCGAAACGTATGATATAGCGTCTTATACTTGTGATATACATGATTTAGCTTCAACAGCATGCGAAATAAACGAGTCAGATTCAAATCCATGCGAAACACATGATTTAGCTTCAAATCAATGCGAAGTAGAAGGGTTATCTTCGTATCGATGCGAAACAAATGGTTTAGCTGCAAATACTTGTGATATACATGATTTAGCTACAACTGCATGCAAAAAAAACAAGTTACCTTCAAAACCAAGCGAAACACATGATTTAGCCTCAAATCAATGCGAAGTAGAAGGCTTAGCTTCGAATAAATGCGAAACAAATGGTTTAGCTTCAAATACTTGTGATATATATGATTTAGCTTCAATAGCATGCGATAAAAACGAGTTAGCTTCAAATCCATGCGGAACACATGATTTAGCTTCAAATCATTGCGAAGTAGATGGCTGATCTTCGAATCCATGCGAAGCAAATGGTTTAGCTTCAAATACTTTTGATACACTTGAGTTAGCTTCAACAGCATGCGAAACAAATGAGTTATATTCAAATCCAAGCGAAACACATGATATATCTTCAAATCAATGCGAAGTGGAAGGCTTATCTTCGAATCCATGCGAAACGAATAGTTTAGCTTCAAATACTTGTGATATACATGATTCAGCTTCAACTGCATGCGAAACAAACGAGTTAGCTTCAAATCCATGCGAAACACATGATTTAGATTAAAATCAATGCGAAGTAGTAGGCTTATCTTCGAATCCATGCGAAACAAATGGTTTAGCTACAAATACTTGTGATATACATGATTTAGATACAACTGCATGCGAAACAAACGAGTTAGCTTCAAATCCATGCGGAACACATGATTTAGCTTCAAATCAATGCGAAGTAGATGGCTGATCTTCGAATCCATGCGAAGCAAAAGGTTTAGCTTCAAATACTTTTGATACACTTGAGTTAGCTTCAACAGCATGCGAAACAAATGAGTTATATTCAAATCCAAGCGAAACACATGATATATCTTCAAATCAATGCGAAGTGGAAGGCTTATCTTCGAATCCATGCGAAACGAATAGTTTAGCTTCAAATACTTGTGATATACATGATTCAGCTTCAACTGCATGCGAAACAAACGAGTTAGCTTCAAATCCATGCGAAACACATGATTTAGATTAAAATCAATGCGAAGTAGAAGGCTTATCTTCGAATCCATGCGAAACAAATGGTTTAGCTACAAATACTTGTGATATACATGATTTAGATACAACTGCATGCGAAAAAAACGAGTTAGCTTCAAAACCATGCGAAACACATGATTTAGCCTCAAATCAATGCGAAGTAGAAGGCTTAGCTTCGAATAAATGCGAACCAAATGGTTTAGCTTCAAATACTTGTGATATGCATGATTTAGCTTCAACTACTAGCGAAAAAAACGAGTTAGCTTCAAATCCAAGCGAAACTCATGATTTAGCCTCAAATCAATGCGAATTAGAAGGGTTATCTTCGAATCCATGCGAAACAAATGATATAGCTTCAAATACTTGTGATATACATGATTTAGCTTCAACAGCATCCGAAACAAACGAGTTAGATTCAGATCCATGCGAAACACATGATTTAGCTTCAAATCAATGCGAAGTAGAAGGCTTATCTTCGAATCCATGCGAAACAAACGGATTAGCTTCTTATACTTGTGATATACATGATTTAGCTTCAACAGCATGCGAAATAAACCAGTTAGATTCAAATCCATAGGAAACACATGATTTATCTTCAAATCAATGCGAAGTAGAAGGCTGATCTTCGAATCCATGCGTAACAAATGGTTTAGCTGCAAATACTTGTGATTACATGATTTAGCTTCAACAGCATGCGAAACAAACGAGTTAGCTTCAAATCCATGCGAAACACATGATTTAGATTCAAATCAATGCGAATTAGAAGGGTTATCTTGGAATCCATGCGAAACGTATGATATAGCTTCTTATACTTGTGATATACATGATTTAGCTTCAACAGCATGCGAAATAAACGAGTCAGATTCAAATCCATGCGAAATACATGATTTAGCTTCAAATCAATGCGAAGTAGAAGGGTTATCTTCGTATCGATGCGAAACAAATGGTTTAGCTGCAAATACTTGTGATATATATGATTTAGCTTCAACAGCATGCGATAAAAACGAGTTAGCTTCAAATCCATGCGAAACACATGATTTAGCTTCAAATCAATGCGAAGTAGGAGGCTTATCTTCGATCCCATCCGATACAAATAGTTTAGCTTCAAATACTTGTGATATACATGATTTAGCTTCAACAGCATGCGAAACAAACGAGTTAGCTTCAAATCCATGCGAAACACATGATTTAGAATCAAATCAATGCAAAGTGGAAGGCTTATCTTCGAATCCATGCGAAACGAATAGTTTAGCTTCAAATACTTGTGATATACATGATTTAGCTTCAACTGCATGCGAAACAAACGAATTAGCTTAAAAGCCATGCGAAACACATGATTTAGCATCAAATCAATGCGAAGTAGAAGGCTGATCTTCGAATCCATGCGAAGCAAATGGTTTAGCTTCAAATAATTGTGATATACATGATTTAGCTTCAACAGCATGCGAAACAAATGAGTTATCTTCAAATCCAAGCGAAACACATGATTTATCTTCAAATCAATGCGAAGTAGAAAGCTTAGCTTCAAAACCATGGGAATCAAATGGTTTAGCTTCAAATACTTGTGACATACATGATTTATCTTCAACAGCATGCGAAACAAACGAGTTAGCTTCAAATCCATGCGAAACACATGATTTAGATTCAAATCAATGCGAATTAGTAGGGTTATCTTGGAATCCATGCCAAACGTATGATATAGCTTCAAATACTTGTGATATACATGATTTAGCTTCAACAGCATGCGAAACAAACGAGTTAGCTTCAAATCCATGCGAAACACATGATTTAGCATCAAATCAATGCAAAGTGGAAGGCTTATCTTCGAATCCATGCGAAACGAATAGTTTAGCTTCAAATACTTGTGATATACATGATTCAGCTTCAACTGCATGCGAAACAAACGAGTTAGCTTCAAATCCATGCGAAACACATGATTTAGATTCAAATCAATGCGAATTAGTAGGGTTATCTTGGAATCCATGCCAAACGTATGATATAGCTTCAAATACTTGTGATATACATGATTTAGATACAACTGCATGCGAAAAAAACGAGTTAGCTTCAAAACCAAGCGAAACACATGATTTAGCCTCAAATCAATGCGAAGTAGATGGCTTAGCTTCGAATAAAAGCGAACCAAATGGTTTAGCTTCAAATACTTGTGATATACATGATTTAGCTTCAACTGCATGCGAAACAAACGAGTTAGCTTAAAAGCCATGCGGAACACATGATTTAGCTTCAAATCAATGCAAGTAGAAGGCTGATCTTCGAATCCATGCGAAGCAAATGGTTTAGCTTCAAATACTTGTGATATACATGATTTAGCTTCAACAGCATGCGAAACAAATGAGTTATATTCAAATCCAAGCGAAACACATGATTTATCTTCAAATCTATGCGAATTAGGAGGGTTATCTTGGAATCCATGCGAAACGTATGATATAGCTTCAAATACTTGTGATATACATGATTTAGCTTCAACAGCATGCGAAACAAACGAGTTAGCTTCAAATCCATGCGAAACACATGATTTAGCTTCAAATCAATGCGAATTAGAAGGGTTATCTTGGAATCCATGCGAAACGTATGATATAGCTTCAAATACTTGTGATATACATGATTTAGCTTCAACAGCATGCGAAACAAACGAGTTAGCTTCAAATCCATGCGAAAAACATGATTTAGCATCAAATCAATGCGAAGTAGAAGGCTGATCTTCGAATCCATGCGAAGCAAATGGTTTAGCTTTAAATACTTGTGATATACATGATTTAGCTTCAACAGCATGCGAAACAAATGAGTTATCTTCAAATCCAAGCGAAACACATGATTTATCTTCAAATCAATGCGAAGTAGAAAGCTTAGCTTCAAAACCATGGGAATCAAATGGTTTAGCTTCAAATACTTGTGATATACATGATTTAGCTTCAACTGCATGCGAAACAAACGAGTTAGCTTTAAATCCATGCGAAACACATGATTTAGCATCAAATCAATGGGAAGTGGAAGGCTTATCTTCGAATCCATGCGAAACGAATAGTTTATCTTCAAATACTTGTGATATACATGATTCAGCTTCAACTGCATGCGAAACAAACGAGTTAGCTTTAAATCCATGCGAAACACATGATTTAGATTAAAATCAATGCGAAGTAGAAGGCTTATCTTCGAATCCATGCGAAACAAATGGTTTAGCTTCAAATACTTGTGATATACATGATTTAGCTACAACTGCATGCGAAAAAAACGAGTTAGCTTCAAAACCATGCGAAACACATGATTTAGCCTCAAATCAATGCGAAGTAGAAGGCTTAGCTTCGAATAAATGCGAAACAAATGGTTTAGCTTCAAATACTTGTGATATACATGATTTAGCTTCAACAGCATGCGAAACAAACGAGTTAGCTTCAAATCCATGCGAAACACATGATTTAGCATCAAATCAATGCTAAGTAGAAGGCTGATCTTCGAATCCATGCGTAACAAATGGTTTAGCTTCAAATACTTGTGATATACATGATTTAGCTTCAACACCATGCGAAACAATCGAGTTAGCTTCAAATCCATGCGAAACACATGATTTAGCTTCAAATCAATGCGAATTAGAAGGGTTGTCTTGGAATCCATGCGAAACGTATGATATAGCTTCAAATACTTTTGATATACATGATTTAGCTTCAACAGCATGCGAAACAAACGAGTTAGCTTCAAATCCATGCGAAACACATGATTTAGCATCAAATCAATGCGAAGTAGAAGGCTGATCTTCGAATCCATGCGTAACAAATGGTTTAGCTGCAAATACTTGTGATTACATGATTTAGCTTCAACAGCATGCGAAACAAACGAGTTAGCTTCAAATGCATGCGAAACACATGATTTAGATTAAAATCAATGCGAAGTAGAAGGCTTATCTTCGAATCCATGCGAAACAAATGGTTTAGCTTCAAATACTTGTGATATACATGATTTAGATACAACTGCATGCGAAAAAAACGATTTAGCTTCAAACCAAGCGAAACTCATGATTTAGCCTCAAATCAATGCGAAGTAGAAGGCTTAGCTTCGAATAAATGCGAACCAAATGGTTTAGCTTCAAATACTTGTGATAAACATGATTTAGCTTCAACAGCATCCGAAACAAACGAGTTAGCTTCAAATCCATGCGAAACACATGATTTAGATTCAAATCAATGCGAATTAGAAGGGTTATCTTGGAATCCAAGCGAAACGTATGATATAGCTTCAAATACTTGTGATATACATGATTTAGCTTCAACAGCATGCGAAACAAACGAGTAAGTTTCAAATCCATGCGAAACACATGATTTAGCATCAAATCAATGCGAAGTATAAGGCTGATCTTCGAATCCATGCGAAGCGAATGGTTTAGCTTCAAATACTTGTGATATACATGATTTAGCTTCAACAGCATGCGAAACAAAGGAGTTATATTCAAATCCAAGCGAAACACATGATTTATCTTCAAATCAATGCGAAGTGGAAGGCTTATCTTCGAATCCATGCGAAACGAATAGTTTAGCTTCAAATACTTGTGATATACATGATTCAGCTTCAACTGCATGCGAAACAAACGAGTTAGCTTCAAATCCATGCGAAACACATGATTTAGATTAAAATCAATGCGAAGTAGAAGGCTTATCTTCGAATCCATGCGAAACAAATGGTTTAGCTTCAAATACTTGTGATATACATGATTTAGATACAACTGCATGCGAAAAAAACGAGTTAGCTTCAAAACCAAGCGAAACACATGATTTAGCCTCAAATCAATGCGAAGTAGAAGGCTTAGCTTCGAATAAATGCGAACCAAATGGTTTAGCTTCAAATACTTGTGATATGCATGATTTAGCTTCAACTACTAGCGAAAAAAACGAGTTAGCTTCAAATCCAAGCGAAACACATGATTTAGCCTCAAATCAATGCGAATTAGAAGGGTTATCTTCGAATCCATGCGAAACAAATGATATAGCTTCAAATACTTGTGATAAACATGATTTAGCTTCAACAGCATCCGAAACAAACGAGTTAGATTCAGATCCATGCGAAACACATGATTTAGCTTCAAATCAATGCGAAGTAGAAGGCTTATCTTCGAATCCATGCGAAACAAACGGATTAGCTTCTTATACTTGTGATATACATGATTTAGCTTCAACAGCATGCGAAATAAACGAGTTAGATTCAAATCCATGCGAAACACATGATTTAGCTTCAAATCAATGCGAAGTAGAAGGCTGATCTTCGAATCCATGCGTAACAAATGGTTTAGCTGCAAATACTTGTGATTACATGATTTAGCTTCAACAGCATGCGAAACAAACGAGTTAGCTTCAAATCCTTGCGAAACACATGATTTAGCTTCAAATCAATGCGAAGTAGAAGGCTTATCTTCGAATCCATGCGAAACAAACGGATTAGCTTCTTATACTTGTGATATACATGATTTAGCTTCAACAGCATGCGAAATAAACCAGTTAGATTCAAATCCATAGGAAACACATGATTTATCTTCAAATCAATGCGAAGTAGAAGGCTGATCTTCGAATCCATGCGTAACAAATGGTTTAGCTGCAAATACTTGTGATTACATGATTTAGCTTCAACAGCATGCGAAACAAACGAGTTAGCTTCAAATCCATGCGAAACACATGATTTAGATTCAAATCAATGCGAATTAGAAGGGTTATCTTGGAATCCATGCGAAACGTATGATATAGCTTCTTATACTTGTGATATACATGATTTAGCTTCAACAGCATGCGAAATAAACGAGTCAGATTCAAATCCATGCGAAATACATGATTTAGCTTCAAATCAATGCGAAGTAGAAGGGTTATCTTCGTATCGATGCGAAACAAATGGTTTAGCTGCAAATACTTGTGATATATATGATTTAGCTTCAACAGCATGCGATAAAAACGAGTTAGCTTCAAATCCATGCGAAACACATGATTTAGCTTCAAATCAATGCGAAGTAGGAGGCTTATCTTCGATCCCATCCGATACAAATAGTTTAGCTTCAAATACTTGTGATATACATGATTTAGCTTCAACAGCATGCGAAACAAACGAGTTAGCTTCAAATCCATGCGAAACACATGATTTAGAATCAAATCAATGCAAAGTGGAAGGCTTATCTTCGAATCCATGCGAAACGAATAGTTTAGCTTCAAATACTTGTGATATACATGATTTAGCTTCAACTGCATGCGAAACAAACGAATTAGCTTAAAAGCCATGCGAAACACATGATTTAGCATCAAATCAATGCGAAGTAGAAGGCTGATCTTCGAATCCATGCGAAGCAAATGGTTTAGCTTCAAATAATTGTGATATACATGATTTAGCTTCAACAGCATGCGAAACAAATGAGTTATCTTCAAATCCAAGCGAAACACATGATTTATCTTCAAATCAATGCGAAGTAGAAAGCTTAGCTTCAAAACCATGGGAATCAAATGGTTTAGCTTCAAATACTTGTGACATACATGATTTATCTTCAACAGCATGCGAAACAAACGAGTTAGCTTCAAATCCATGCGAAACACATGATTTAGATTCAAATCAATGCGAATTAGTAGGGTTATCTTGGAATCCATGCCAAACGTATGATATAGCTTCAAATACTTGTGATATACATGATTTAGCTTCAACAGCATGCGAAACAAACGAGTTAGCTTCAAATCCATGCGAAACACATGATTTAGCATCAAATCAATGCAAAGTGGAAGGCTTATCTTCGAATCCATGCGAAACGAATAGTTTAGCTTCAAATACTTGTGATATACATGATTCAGCTTCAACTGCATGCGAAACAAACGAGTTAGCTTCAAATCCATGCGAAACACATGATTTAGATTCAAATCAATGCGAATTAGTAGGGTTATCTTGGAATCCATGCCAAACGTATGATATAGCTTCAAATACTTGTGATATACATGATTTAGATACAACTGCATGCGAAAAAAACGAGTTAGCTTCAAAACCAAGCGAAACACATGATTTAGCCTCAAATCAATGCGAAGTAGATGGCTTAGCTTCGAATAAAAGCGAACCAAATGGTTTAGCTTCAAATACTTGTGATATACATGATTTAGCTTCAACTGCATGCGAAACAAACGAGTTAGCTTAAAAGCCATGCGGAACACATGATTTAGCTTCAAATCAATGCAAGTAGAAGGCTGATCTTCGAATCCATGCGAAGCAAATGGTTTAGCTTCAAATACTTGTGATATACATGATTTAGCTTCAACAGCATGCGAAACAAATGAGTTATATTCAAATCCAAGCGAAACACATGATTTATCTTCAAATCTATGCGAATTAGGAGGGTTATCTTGGAATCCATGCGAAACGTATGATATAGCTTCAAATACTTGTGATATACATGATTTAGCTTCAACAGCATGCGAAACAAACGAGTTAGCTTCAAATCCATGCGAAACACATGATTTAGCTTCAAATCAATGCGAATTAGAAGGGTTATCTTGGAATCCATGCGAAACGTATGATATAGCTTCAAATACTTGTGATATACATGATTTAGCTTCAACAGCATGCGAAACAAACGAGTTAGCTTCAAATCCATGCGAAAAACATGATTTAGCATCAAATCAATGCGAAGTAGAAGGCTGATCTTCGAATCCATGCGAAGCAAATGGTTTAGCTTTAAATACTTGTGATATACATGATTTAGCTTCAACAGCATGCGAAACAAATGAGTTATCTTCAAATCCAAGCGAAACACATGATTTATCTTCAAATCAATGCGAAGTAGAAAGCTTAGCTTCAAAACCATGGGAATCAAATGGTTTAGCTTCAAATACTTGTGATATACATGATTTAGCTTCAACTGCATGCGAAACAAACGAGTTAGCTTTAAATCCATGCGAAACACATGATTTAGCATCAAATCAATGGGAAGTGGAAGGCTTATCTTCGAATCCATGCGAAACGAATAGTTTATCTTCAAATACTTGTGATATACATGATTCAGCTTCAACTGCATGCGAAACAAACGAGTTAGCTTTAAATCCATGCGAAACACATGATTTAGATTAAAATCAATGCGAAGTAGAAGGCTTATCTTCGAATCCATGCGAAACAAATGGTTTAGCTTCAAATACTTGTGATATACATGATTTAGCTACAACTGCATGCGAAAAAAACGAGTTAGCTTCAAAACCATGCGAAACACATGATTTAGCCTCAAATCAATGCGAAGTAGAAGGCTTAGCTTCGAATAAATGCGAAACAAATGGTTTAGCTTCAAATACTTGTGATATACATGATTTAGCTTCAACAGCATGCGAAACAAACGAGTTAGCTTCAAATCCATGCGAAACACATGATTTAGCATCAAATCAATGCTAAGTAGAAGGCTGATCTTCGAATCCATGCGTAACAAATGGTTTAGCTTCAAATACTTGTGATATACATGATTTAGCTTCAACACCATGCGAAACAATCGAGTTAGCTTCAAATCCATGCGAAACACATGATTTAGCTTCAAATCAATGCGAATTAGAAGGGTTGTCTTGGAATCCATGCGAAACGTATGATATAGCTTCAAATACTTTTGATATACATGATTTAGCTTCAACAGCATGCGAAACAAACGAGTTAGCTTCAAATCCATGCGAAGCACATGATTTAGCATCAAATCAATGCGAAGTAGAAGGCTGATCTTCGAATCCATGCGTAACAAATGGTTTAGCTGCAAATACTTGTGATTACATGATTTAGCTTCAACAGCATGCGAAACAAACGAGTTAGCTTCAAATGCATGCGAAACACATGATTTAGATTAAAATCAATGCGAAGTAGAAGGCTTATCTTCGAATCCATGCGAAACAAATGGTTTAGCTTCAAATACTTGTGATATACATGATTTAGATACAACTGCATGCGAAAAAAACGATTTAGCTTCAAAACCAAGCGAAACTCATGATTTAGCCTCAAATCAATGCGAAGTAGAAGGCTTAGCTTCGAATAAATGCGAACCAAATGGTTTAGCTTCAAATACTTGTGATAAACATGATTTAGCTTCAACAGCATCCGAAACAAACGAGTTAGCTTCAAATCCATGCGAAACACATGATTTAGATTCAAATCAATGCGAATTAGAAGGGTTATCTTGGAATCCAAGCGAAACGTATGATATAGCTTCAAATACTTGTGATATACATGATTTAGCTTCAACAGCATGCGAAACAAACGAGTTAGCTTCAAATCCATGCGAAACACATGATTTAGCATCAAATCAATGCGAAGTATAAGGCTGATCTTCGAATCCATGCGAAGCGAATGGTTTAGCTTCAAATACTTGTGATATACATGATTTAGCTTCAACAGCATGCGAAAAAAAAGGAGTTATATTCAAATCCAAGCGAAACACATGATTTATCTTCAAATCAATGCGAAGTGGAAGGCTTATCTTCGAATCCATGCGAAACGAATAGTTTAGCTTCAAATACTTGTGATATACATGATTCAGCTTCAACTGCATGCGAAACAAACGAGTTAGCTTCAAATCCATGCGAAACACATGATTTAGATTAAAATCAATGCGAAGTAGAAGGCTTATCTTCGAATCCATGCGAAACAAATGGTTTAGCTTCAAATACTTGTGATATACATGATTTAGATACAACTGCATGCGAAAAAAACGAGTTAGCTTCAAAACCAAGCGAAACACATGATTTAGCCTCAAATCAATGCGAAGTAGATGGCTTAGCTTCGAATAAAAGCGAACCAAATGGTTTAGCTTCAAATACTTGTGATATGCATGATTTAGCTTCAACTACTAGCGAAAAAAACGAGTTAGCTTCAAATCCAAGCGAAACTCATGATTTAGCCTCAAATCAATGCGAATTAGAAGGGTTATCTTCGAATCCATGCGAAACAAATGATGTAGCTTCAAATACTTGTGATATACATGATTTAGCTTCAACAGCATGCGAAATAAACGAGTCAGATTCAAATCCATGCGAAGCACATGATTTAGCTTCAAATCAATGCGAAGTAGAAGGGTTATCTTCGTATCGATGCGAAACAAATGGTTTAGCTGCAAATACTTGTGATATACATGATTTAGCTACAACTGCATGCAAAAAAAACGAGTTACCTTCAAAACCAAGCGAAACACATGATTTAGCCTCAAATCAATGCGAAGTAGAAGGCTTAGCTTCGAATAAATGCGAAACAAATGGTTTAGCTTCAAATACTTGTGATATATATGATTTAGCTTCAACAGCATGCGATAAAAACGAGTTAGCTTCAAATCCATGCGAAACACATGATTTAGCTTCAAATCAATGCGAAGTAGGAGGCTTATCTTCGATCCCATCCGATACAAATAGTTTAGCTTCAAATACTTGTGATATACATGATTTAGCTTCAACAGCATGCGAAACAAACGAGTTAGCTTCAAATCCATGCGAAACATATGATTTAGCATCAAATCAATGCTAAGTAGAAGGCTGATCTTCGAATCCATGCGTAACAAATGGTTTAGCTTCAAATACTTGTGATATACATGATTTAGCTACAACTGCATGCAAAAAAAACGAGTTACCTTCAAAACCAAGCGAAACACATGATTTAGCCTCAAATCAATGCGAAGTAGATGGCTTATCTTCGAATAAATGCGAAACAAATGGTTTAGATTCAAATACTTGTGATATACATGATTTAGCTTCAACAGCATGCGAAACAAACGAGTTAGCTTCAAATCCATGCGAAACACATGATTTAGCTTCAAATCAATGCGAAGTAGAAAGCTTAGCTTCAAAACCATGGGAATCAAATGGTTTAACTTCAAATACTTGTGATATACATGATTTAGCTTCAACTGCATGCGAAACAAACGAGTTAGATTATAATCCATGCGAAACACATGATTTAGCTTCAAATACTTGTGATATACATGATTTAGATTCAACTGCATGCGAAACAATCGAATTAGCTTCAAATCCAAGCGAAAATCATGATTTAGCATCAAGTCAACGTGAAGTTGATGGCTTAGCTTCAAATCCATGCGAAACGAATGATTTAGCTTCACATACTTGTGAATATAAGTGATATAGCTTCAAATGCAGGCGAAACAAACGAGTTAGCTTCAAGTCCATGCGAAACACATGATTTAGCACCAAATCAATGCGAAGTAGAAGGTTGACCTTCGAATCCATGCGAAGCAAATGGTTACCTTGATACACTTGTGATATACATGATTTAGCTTCAACTACATACGAAACAAACAAGTTAGCTTCAAATCATGCGAAACAAAGGTTTCAGATTCAAATCAATGCGAAGTAGAAGACAGATCTTCAAATCCATGCGAAACAAATGGTTTAGCTTCAAATACTTGTGATATATATGATTTAGCTACAACTGCATGCGAACCAAACGAGTTAGCTATAAATCCATGCGAACCACATGATGTAGCCTCAAATAAATGCGAAGTAGAAGGCTTAGCTTCGAATAAATGCGAAACAAATGGTTTAGTTTCAAATACTTGTGATATATATGATATAGCTTCAACAGCATGCGAAAAAAAAGAGATAGCATCAAATCCATGCGAAACACATGATTTAGCTTCAAATCAATGCGAAGTAGGAGGCTTAGCTTCGAATCCATGCTAAACAAATGGTTTAGCTTCAAATACTTGTGATATACATGATTTAGCTACAACTGCATGCGAAAAAACGAGTTAGCTTCATAACCAAGCGAAACACATGATTTAGCCTCAAATCAATGCGAAGTAGAAGGCTTAGCTTCGAATAAATGCGAAACAAATGGTTTAGCTTCAAATACTAGTGATATATATGATTTAGCTTCAACAGCATGCGAAACAAACGAGTTAGCTTCAAATCCATGCGAAACACATGATTTAGCTTCAAATCAATGCGAAGTAAGAGGCTTATCTTCGATCCCATTCGATACAAATAGTTTAGCTTCAAATACTTGTGATATACATGATTTAGCTTCAACAGCATGCGAAACAAACGAGTTAGCTTCAAATCCATGCGAAACATATGATTTAGCATCAAATCAATGCTAAGTAGAAGGCTGATCTTCGAATCCATGCGTAACAAATGGTTTAGCTTCAAATATTTGTGATATACATGATTTAGCTTCAACAGCATGCGAAACAAACGAGTTAGCTTCAAATCCATGCGAAACACATGATTTAGATTAAAATCAATGCGAATTAGAAGGGTTGTCTTGGAATCCATGCGAAACGTATGATATAGCTTCAAATACTTGTGATATACATGATTTAGCTTCAACAGCATGTGAAAAAGACGAGTTAGCTTCAAATCCATGCGAAACACATGATTTAGCTTCAAATCAATGCGAAGTAGGAGGCTTATCTTCGATCCCAAGCGATACAAATGGTTTATCTTCAAATACTTGTGATATACATGATTTAGCTTCAACAGCATGCGAAACAAACGAGCTAGCTTCAAATCCATGCGAAACACATGATTTAGCATCAAATCAATGCGAAGTAGAAGGGTTATCTTCGTATCCATGCGAAACAAATGGTTTAGCTTCAAATACTTGTGATACACTTGATTTAGCTTCAACAGCATGCGAAACAAACGAGTTATATTCAAATACATGCGAAACACATGATTTAGCATCAAATCAATGCGAAGTAGAAGGCTTATCTTCGAATCCATGCGACACAAATGGTTTAGATTCAAATACTTGTGATATACATGATTTAGCTACAACTGCATGCGAAAAAAACGAGTTAGCTTCAAAACCAAGCGAAACACATGATTTATCCTCAAATCAATGCGAAGTAGAAGGCTTAGCTTCGAATAAATGCGAAACAAATGGTTCAGCTTCAAATACTTGTGATATATATGATTTAGCTTCAACAGCATGCGAAACAAACGAGTTAGCTTCAAATCCATGCGAAACACATGATTTAGCTTCAAATCAATGCGAAGTAGGAGGCTTATCTTCGACCCCATCCGATACAAATGGTTTAGCTTCAAATACTTGTGATATACATGATTTAGCTTCAACAGCATGCGAAACAAACGAGTTAGCTTCAAATCCATGCGAAACACATGATTTAGCTTCAAATCAATGCGAAGTAGGAGGCTTATCTTCGATCCCAAGCGATACAAATGGTTTAGCTTCAAATACTTGTGATATACATGATTTAGCTTCAACAGCTTGCGAAACAAACGAGCTAGCTTCAAATCCATGCGAAACACATGATTTAGCTTCAAATCAATGCGAAGTAGGAGGCTTATCTTCGATCCCAAGCGATACAAATGGTTTATCTTCAAATACTTGTGATATACATGATTTAGCTTCAACAGCATGCGAAACAAACGAGCTAGCTTCAAATCCATGCGAAACACATGATTTAGCATCAAATCAATGCGAAGTAGAAGGGTTATCTTCGTATCCATGCGAAACAAATGGTTTAGCTTCAAATACTTGTGATACACTTGATTTAGCTTCAACAGCATGCGAAACAAACGAGTTATATTCAAATACATGCGAAACACATGATTTAGCATCAAATCAATGCGAAGTAGAAGGCTTATCTTCGAATCCATGCGACACAAATGGTTTAGATTCAAATACTTGTGATATACATGATTTAGCTACAACTGCATGCGAAAAAAACGAGTTAGCTTCAAATCCATGCGAAACACATGATTTAGATTAAAATCAATGCGAAGTAGAAGGCTTATCTTCGAATCCATGCGAAACAAATGGTTTAGCTTCAAATACTTGTGATATACATGATTTAGCTTCAACTGCATGCGAAACAAACGAGTTAGCTTATAATCCATGCGAAACACATGATATAGCTTCAAATCAATGCGAAGTAGAAGGGTTATCTTCGTATCCATGCGAAACAAATGGTTTAGCTTCAAATACTTGTGATACATTTGATTTAGCTTCAACAGCATGCGAAACAAACGAGTTATCTTCAAATACATGCGAAACACATGATTTAGCTTTAAATCAATGCGAAGTAGAAGGCTGATCTTCGAATCCACGAGAAACAAATGGTTTTGCTTCAAATACTTGTGATATACATGATTTAGCTTCAACTGCATGCGAAACAAACGAGTTAGCTTCAAATCCATGCGAACCACATGATGTAGCCTCAAATCAATGCGAAGTAGAAGGCTTAGCTTCGAATAAATGCGAAACAAATGGTTTAGTTTCAAATACTTGTGATATATATGATATAGCTTCAACAGCATGCGAAAAAAAAGAGATAGCATCAAATCCATGCGAAACACATGATTTAGCTTCAAATCAATGCGAAGTAGGAGGCTTAGCTTCGAATCCATGCTAAACAAATGGTTTAGCTTCAAATACTTGTGATATACATGATTTAGCTACAACTGCATGCGAAAAAACGAGTTAGCTTCATAACCAAGCGAAACACATGATTTAGCCTCAAATCAATGCGAAGTAGAAGGCTTAGCTTCGAATAAATGCGAAACAAATGGTTTAGCTTCAAATACTAGTGATATATATGATTTAGCTTCAACAGCATGCGAAACAAACGAGTTAGCTTCAAATCCATGCGAAACACATGATTTAGCTTCAAATCAATGCGAAGTAAGAGGCTTATCTTCGATCCCATTCGATACAAATAGTTTAGCTTCAAATACTTGTGATATACATGATTTAGCTTCAACAGCATGCGAAACAAACGAGTTAGCTTCAAATCCATGCGAAACATATGATTTAGCATCAAATCAATGCTAAGTAGAAGGCTGATCTTCGAATCCATGCGTAACAAATGGTTTAGCTTCAAATATTTGTGATATACATGATTTAGCTTCAACAGCATGCGAAACAAACGAGTTAGCTTCAAATCCATGCGAAACACATGATTTAGATTAAAATCAATGCGAATTAGAAGGGTTGTCTTGGAATCCATGCGAAACGTATGATATAGCTTCAAATACTTGTGATATACATGATTTAGCTTCAACAGCATGTGAAAAAGACGAGTTAGCTTCAAATCCATGCGAAACACATGATTTAGATTAAAATCAATGCGAAGTAGAAGGCTTATCTTCGAATCCATGCGAAACAAATGGTTTAGCTTCAAATACTTGTGATATACATGATTTAGCTTCAACTGCATGCGAAACAAACGAGTTAGCTTATAATCCATGCGAAACACATGGTTTAGCTTCACATTAATGCGAAGTAGAAGGGTTATCTTCGTATCCATGCGAAACAAATGGTTTAGCTTCAAATTCTTGTGATACATTTGATTTAGCTTCAACAGCATGCGAAACAAACGAGTTATATTCAAATACATGCGAAACACATGATTTAGCATCAAATCAATGCGAAGTAGAAGGCTTATCTTCGAATCCATGCGACACAAATGGTTTAGATTCAAATACTTGTGATATACATGATTTAGCTACAACTGCATGCGAAAAAAACGAGTTAGCTTCAAAACCAAGCGAAACACATGATTTATCCTCAAATCAATGCGAAGTAGAAGGCTTAGCTTCGAATAAATGCGAAACAAATGGTTCAGCTTCAAATACTTGTGATATATATGATTTAGCATCAACAGCATGCGAAACAAACGAGTTAGCTTCAAATCCATGCGAAACACATGATTTAGCTTCAAATCAATGCGAAGTAGGAGGCTTATCTTCGACCCCATCCGATACAAATGGTTTAGCTTCAAATACTTGTGATATACATGATTTAGCTTCAACAGCATGCGAAACAAACGAGTTAGCTTCAAATCCATGCGAAACACATGATTTAGCTTCAAATCAATGCGAAGTAGGAGGCTTATCTTCGATCCCAAGCGATACAAATGGTTTAGCTTCAAATACTTGTGATATACATGATTTAGCTTCAACAGCTTGCGAAACAAACGAGCTAGCTTCAAATCCATGCGAAACACATGATTTAGCTTCAAATCAATGCGAAGTAGGAGGCTTATCTTCGATCCCAAGCGATACAAATGGTTTATCTTCAAATACTTGTGATATACATGATTTAGCTTCAACAGCATGCGAAACAAACGAGATAGCTTCAAATCCATGCGAAACACATGATTTAGCATCAAATCAATGCGAAGTAGGAGGCTGATCTTCGAATCCATGCGAAGCAAATGGTTTAGCTTCAAATACTTGTGATATACATGATTTAGCTTCAACAGCATGCGAAACAAATGTGTTATATTCAAATGCAAGCGAAACACATGATTTATCTTCAAATCAATGCGAAGTAGAAAGGTTAGCCTCAAAACCAAGGGAATCAAATGGTTTTGCTTCAAATACTTGTGATATGCATGATTTAGCTTCATCTACTAGCGAAAAAAACGAGTTATCTTCGAATCCATGCGAAACAAATGGATTAGATTCATATACTTGTGATATACATGATTTAGCTTCAACAGCATGCGAAATAAACGAGTTAGATTCAAATCCATGCGAAACACATGATTTAGCTTCAAATCAATGCGAAGTAGAAGGATTATCTTCGTATCCATGCGAAACAAATGATTTAGCTGCAAATACTTGTGATATACGTGATTTAGCTTCAACTGCATGCGAAATAAACGAGTTAGATTCAAATCCATGCGAAACACATGACTTAGCTTCAAATCAATGCGAAGTAGAAGGCTTATCTTCGAATCCATGCGAAACAAATGGTTTAGCTTCAAATACTTGTGATATACATGATTTAGCTTCAACTGCATGCGAAACAAACGAGTTAGCTTAAAATCCATGCGGAACAGATGATTTAGCTTCAAATCAATGCGAAGTAGAAGGCTGATCTTCGAATCCATGCGAAGCAAATGGTTTAGCTTCAAATACTTGTGATACACTTGATTTAGCTTCAACTGCTCGCGAATCAAACAAGTTAGTTTCAAATAAATGCGAACACATGATTTAGCTTCAAATCAATGCGAAGTAGGAGGCTTATCTTCGATTCCATGCGATACAAATGGTTTAGCTTCAAATACATGTGATGTACATGATTTAGCTACAACAGCATGCGAAACAAACGAGTTAGCTTCAAATCCATGCGAAACACATGATTTAGATTAAAATCAATGCGAAGTAGAAGGCTTATCTTCGAATCCATGCGAAACAAATGGTTTAGCTTCAAATACTTGTGATATACATGATTTAGCTTCAACTGCATGCGAAACAAACGAGTTAGCTTATAATCCATGCGAAACACATGATATAGCTTCAAATCAATGCGAAGTAGAAGGGTTATCTTCGTATCCATGCGAAACAAATGGTTTAGCTTCAAATACTTGTGATACATTTGATTTAGCTTCAACAGCATGCGAAACAAACGAGTTATCTTCAAATACATGCGAAACACATGATTTAGCTTTAAATCAATGCGAAGTAGAAGGCTGATCTTCGAATCCACGAGAAACAAATGGTTTTGCTTCAAATACTTGTGATATACATGATTTAGCTTCAACTGCATGCGAAACAAACGAGTTAGCTTCAAATCCATGCGAAACAAAGGTTTTAGATTCAAATCAATGCGAAGTAGAAGACAGATCTTCAAATCCATGCGAAACAAATGGTTTAGCTTCAAATACTTGTGATATACATGATTTAGCTTCAACTGCAAGCGAAACAAACGAGTTAGCTTTAAATCCATGTGAAACAAATGATTTAGCTTGAAATCAATGCGAAGTAGAGATCTTAGCTTCAAAAAATCCCAGCGAAACAAATTACATAGCTTCAAATCAATGCGAAGTAGAAGGCTTAGCTTCAAATCCATGCGAATCAAATGTTTTAGATTCAAATACTTGTGATATACATGATTTAGCTTCATCAGCATCCGAAACAAACGAGTTAGATTCAAATCCATGCGAAACACATGATTTAGCTTCAAATCAATGCGAAGTAGAAGGCTTATCTTCGAATCCATGCGAGGCAAATGGTTTAGCTTCAAATACTTGTGATATACATTATTTAGCTTCAACAGCATGCGAAACAAACGAGCTAGCTTCAATTCCATGCGAAACACATGATTTAGCATCAAATCAATGCGAAGTAGAAGGCTTATCTTCGAATCCATGCGAAACAAATGGTTTAGCTTCAAATACTTGTGATATACATGATTTAGCTACAACTGCATGCGAAAAAAACGAGTTAGCTTCAAAACCAAGCGAATCACATGATTTAGCCTCAAATCAATGCGAAGTAGAAGGCTTATCTTCGAATCCATGCGAAACAAATGGTTTAGTTTCAAATACTTGTGATATACATGATTTAGCTTCAACTGCATGCGAAACAAACGAGTTAGCTTAAAATCCATGCGGAACACATGATTTAGCTTCAAATCAATGCGAAGTAGAAGGCTGATCTTCGAATGCATGCGAAGCAAATGGTTTGGCTTCAAATACTTGTGATACACTTGATTTAGCTTCAACTGCTCGCGAATCAAACAAGTTAGTTTCAAATAAATGCGAACACATGATTTAGCTTCAAATCAATGCGAAGTAGGAGGCTTATCTTCGATTCCATGCGATACAAATGGTTTAGCTTCAAATACATGTGATGTACATGATTTAGCTACAACAGCATGCGAAACAAACGAGTTAGCTTCAAATCCATGCGAAACACATGATTTAGATTAAAATCAATGCGAAGTAGAAGGCTTATCTTCGAATCCATGCGAAACAAATGGTTTAGTTTCAAATACTTGTGATATACATGATTTAGCTTCAACTGCATGCGAAACAAACGAGTTAGCTTAAAATCCATGCGGAACAGATGATTTAGCTTCAAATCAATGCGAAGTAGAAGGCTGATCTTCGAATCCATGCGAAGCAAATGGTTTAGCTTCAAATACTTGTGATACACTTGATTTAGCTTCAACTGCTCGCGAATCAAACAAGTTAGTTTCAAATAAATGCGAACACATGATTTAGCTTCAAATCAATGCGAAGTAGGAGGCTTATCTTCGATTCCATGCGATACAAATGGTTTAGCTTCAAATACATGTGATGTACATGATTTAGCTACAACAGCATGCGAAACAAACGAGTTAGCTTCAAATCCATGCGAAACACATGATTTAGATTAAAATCAATGCGAAGTAGAAGGCTTATCTTCGAATCCATGCGAAACAAATGGTTTAGCTTCAAATACTTGTGATATACATGATTTAGCTTCAACTGCATGCGAAACAAACGAGTTAGCTTATAATCCATGCGAAACACATGATATAGCTTCAAATCAATGCGAAGTAGAAGGGTTATCTTCGTATCCATGCGAAACAAATGGTTTAGCTTCAAATACTTGTGATACATTTGATTTAGCTTCAACAGCATGCGAAACAAACGAGTTATCTTCAAATACATGCGAAACACATGATTTAGCTTTAAATCAATGCGAAGTAGAAGGCTGATCTTCGAATCCACGAGAAACAAATGGTTTTGCTTCAAATACTTGTGATATACATGATTTAGCTTCAACTGCATGCGAAACAAACGAGTTAGCTTCAAATCCATGCGAAACAAAGGTTTTAGATTCAAATCAATGCGAAGTAGAAGACAGATCTTCAAATCCATGCGAAACAAATGGTTTAGCTTCAAATACTTGTGATATACATGATTTAGCTTCAACTGCAAGCGAAACAAACGAGTTAGCTTTAAATCCATGTGAAACAAATGATTTAGCTTGAAATCAATGCGAAGTAGAGATCTTAGCTTCAAAAAATCCCAGCGAAACAAATTACATAGCTTCAAATCAATGCGAAGTAGAAGGCTTAGCTTCAAATCCATGCGAATCAAATGTTTTAGATTCAAATACTTGTGATATACATGATTTAGCTTCATCAGCATCCGAAACAAACGAGTTAGATTCAAATCCATGCGAAACACATGATTTAGCTTCAAATCAATGCGAAGTAGAAGGCTTATCTTCGAATCCATGCGAGGCAAATGGTTTAGCTTCAAATACTTGTGATATACATTATTTAGCTTCAACAGCATGCGAAACAAACGAGCTAGCTTCAATTCCATGCGAAACACATGATTTAGCATCAAATCAATGCGAAGTAGAAGGCTTATCTTCGAATCCATGCGAAACAAATGGTTTAGCTTCAAATACTTGTGATATACATGATTTAGCTACAACTGCATGCGAAAAAAACGAGTTAGCTTCAAAACCAAGCGAATCACATGATTTAGCCTCAAATCAATGCGAAGTAGAAGGCTTATCTTCGAATCCATGCGAAACAAATGGTTTAGTTTCAAATACTTGTGATATACATGATTTAGCTTCAACTGCATGCGAAACAAACGAGTTAGCTTAAAATCCATGCGGAACACATGATTTAGCTTCAAATCAATGCGAAGTAGAAGGCTGATCTTCGAATGCATGCGAAGCAAATGGTTTGGCTTCAAATACTTGTGATACACTTGATTTAGCTTGAACTGCTCGCGAATCAAACAAGTTAGTTTCAAATAAATGCGAACACATGATTTAGCTTCAAATCAATGCGAAGTAGGAGGCTTATCTTCGATTCCATGCGATACAAATGGTTTAGCTTCAAATACATGTGATGTACATGATTTAGCTACAACAGCATGCGAAACAAACGAGTTAGCTTCAAATCCATGCGAAACACATGATTTAGATTAAAATCAATGCGAAGTAGAAGGCACATCTTCGAATCCATGCGAAACAAATGGTTTAGCTTCAAATACTTGTGATATACATTATTTAGCTTCAACAGCATGCGAAACAAACGAGCTAGCTTCAAATCCATGCGAAACACATGATTTAGCATCAAATCAATGCGAAGTAGAAGGCTTATCTTCGAATCCATGCGAAACAAATGGTTTAGCTTCAAATACTTGTGATATACATGATTTAGCTATAACTGCATGCGAAAAAAACGAGTTGGCTTCAAAACCAAGCGAATCACATGATTTAGCCTCAAATCAATGCGAAGTAGAAGGCTTATCTTCGAATCCATGCGAAACAAATGGTTTAGCTTCAAATACTTGTGATATACATGATTTAGCTTCAACTGCAAGCGAAACAAACGAGTTAGCTTTAAATCCATGTGAAACAAATGATTTAGCTTGAAATCAATGCGAAGTAGAGATCTTAGCTTCAAAAAATCCCAGCGAAACAAATTACATAGCTTCAAATCAATGCGAAGTAGAAGGCTTAGCTTCAAATCCATGCGAATCAAATGTTTTAGATTCAAATACTTGTGATATACATGATTTAGCTTCATCAGCATCCGAAACAAACGAGTTAGATTCAAATCCATGCGAAACACATGATTTAGCTTCAAATCAATGCGAAGTAGAAGGCTTATCTTCGAATCCATGCGAGGCAAATGGTTTAGCTTCAAATACTTGTGATATACATTATTTAGCTTCAACAGCATGCGAAACAAACGAGCTAGCTTCAATTCCATGCGAAACACATGATTTAGCATCAAATCAATGCGAAGTAGAAGGCTGATCTTCGAATGCATGCGAAGCAAATGGTTTGGCTTCAAATACTTGTGATACACTTGATTTAGCTTGAACTGCTCGCGAATCAAACAAGTTAGTTTCAAATAAATGCGAACACATGATTTAGCTTCAAATCAATGCGAAGTAGGAGGCTTATCTTCGATTCCATGCGATACAAATGGTTTAGCTTCAAATACATGTGATGTACATGATTTAGCTACAACAGCATGCGAAACAAACGAGTTAGCTTCAAATCCATGCGAAACACATGATTTAGATTAAAATCAATGCGAAGTAGAAGGCACATCTTCGAATCCATGCGAAACAAATGGTTTAGCTTCAAATACTTGTGATATACATTATTTAGCTTCAACAGCATGCGAAACAAACGAGCTAGCTTCAAATCCATGCGAAACACATGATTTAGCATCAAATCAATGCGAAGTAGAAGGCTTATCTTCGAATCCATGCGAAACAAATGGTTTAGCTTCAAATACTTGTGATATACATGATTTAGCTATAACTGCATGCGAAAAAAACGAGTTGGCTTCAAAACCAAGCGAATCACATGATTTAGCCTCAAATCAATGCGAAGTAGAAGGCTTATCTTCGAATCCATGCGAAACAAATGGTTTAGCTTCAAATACTTGTGATATACATGATTTAGCTTCAACTGCATGCGAAACAAACGAGTTAGCTTAAAATCCATGCGGAACACATGATTTAGCTTCAAATCAATGCGAAGTAGAAGGCTGATCTTCGAATCCATGCGAAGCAAATGGTTTAGCTTCAAATACTTGTGATACACTTGATTTAGCTTCAACTGCTCGCGAATCAAACAAGTTAGATTCAAATAAATGCGAACACATGATTTAGCTTCAAATCAATGCGAAGTAGGAGGCTTATCTTCGATTCCATGCGACACAAATGGTTTAGCTTCAAATACATGTGATGTACATGATTTAGCTACAACAGCATGCGAAACAAACGAGTTAGCTTCAAATCCATGCGAAACACATGATTTAGATTAAAATCAATGCGAAGTAGAAGGCTTATCTTCGAATCCATGCGAAACAAATGGTTTAGCTTCAAATACTTGTGATATACATGATTTAGCTTCAACTGCATGCGAAACAAACGAGTTAGCTTCAAATCCATGCGAAACACATGATTTAGATTAAAATCAATGCGAAGTAGAAGGCTTATCTTCGAATCCATGCGAAACAAATGATTTAGCTGCAAATACTTGTGATATACGTGATTTAGCTTCAACTGCATGCGAAACTAACGAGTTAACTTCGAATCCATGCGAAACGAATAGTTTAGCTTCAAATACTTGTGATGTACATGATTCAACTTCAACTGCATGCGAAACAAACGAGTTAGCTTCAAATCCTTGCGAAACACATGATTTAGATTAAAATCAATGCTAAGTAGAAGGCTTATCTTCGAATCCATGCGAAACAAATGGTTTGGCTTCAAATGCTTGTGATATACATGATTTAGCTTCAACAGCATGCGAAACAAACGAGTCAGCTTCAAATCCATGCGAAACACAAGATTTAGCATCAAATTAATGCGAAGTTGATGGCTGATCTTCGAATCCTATGCGAGGCAAATGGTTTAGCTTCAAATACTTGTGATATACATTATTTAGCTTCATCAGCATGCGAAACAAACGAGCTAGCTTCAAATCCATGCGAAACACATGATTTAGCA
Source organism: Megalopta genalis (assembly GCF_051020955.1). Lineage (NCBI taxonomy): Eukaryota > Metazoa > Arthropoda > Insecta > Hymenoptera > Halictidae > Megalopta > Megalopta genalis. Next base: position 62,808 of record NW_027477038.1, on the reverse strand, counting down.
TCAAATCAATGCGAAGTAGAAGGCTTATCTTCGAATCCATGCGAAACAAATGGTTTAGCTTCAAATACTTGTGATATACATGATTTAGCTTCAACTACTAGCGAAAAAAACGAGTTAGCTTCAAATCCAAGCGAAACACATGATTTAGCCTCAAATCAATGCGAATTAGAAGGGTTATCTTCGAATCCATGCGAAACAAATGATATAGATTCAAATACTTGTGATATACATGATTTAGCTTCAACTGCATGCGAAACAAACGAGGTAGCTTCAAATCCATGCGAACACATGATTTAGCTTCAAATCAATGCGAAGTAGAAGGTTTACCTTCGAATCCATGCGAAACAAATGGATTAGCTTCTTATACTTGTGATATACATGATTTAGCTTCAACAGCATGCGAAATAAACGAGTTAGATTCAAATCCATGAGAAACACATGATTTAGCTTCAAATCAATGCGAAGTAGAAGGATTATCTTCGTATCCATGCGAAACATATGAGTTAGCTGCAAATACTTGTGATATACGTGATTTAGCTTCAACTGCATGCGAAACAAACGAGTTAGCTTCAAATCCATGCGAAACAAAGGTTTTAGATTCAAATCAATGCGAAGTAGAAGACAGATCTTCAAATCCATGTGAAACAAATGATTTAGCTTGAAATCAATGCGAAGTAGAGATCTTAGCTTCAAAAAATCCCAGCGAAACAAATTACATAGCTTCAAATCAATGCGAAGTAGAAGGCTTAGCTTCAAATCCATGCGAATCAAATGTTTTAGCTTCAAATACTTGTGATATACATGATTTAGCTTCAACAGCATCCGAAACAAACGAGTTAGATTCAAATCCATGCGAAACACATGATTTAGCTTCAAATCAATGCGAAGTAGAAGGCTTACCTTCGAATCCATGCGAAACAAATATATTAGCTTCTTATACTTGTGATATACATGATTTAGCTTCAACAGCATGCGAAATAAACGAGTTAGATTCAAATCCATGCGAAACAAATGATTTAGCTTCAAATCAATGCGAAGTAGAAGGATTATCTTCGTATCCATGCGAAACAAATGATTTAGCTGCAAATACTTGTGATATACGTGATTTAGCTTCAACTGCATGCGAAACAAACGAGTTAACTTCGAATCCATGCGAAACGAATAGTTTAGCTTCAAATACTTGTGATGTACATGATTCAGCTTCAACTGCATGCGAAACAAACGAGTTAGCTTCAAATCCTTGCGAAACGCATGATTTAGATTAAAATCAATGCTAAGTAGAAGGCTAATCTTCGAATCCATGCGAAAGAAATGGGTTAGCTTCAAATACTTGTGATATACATGATTTAGCTTCAACTGCATGCGAAACAAACGAGTCAGCTTCAAATCCATCCGAAACACAAGATTTAGCATCAAATTAATGCGAAGTGGATGGCTGATCTTCGAATCCATGCGAGGCAAATGGTTTAGCTTCAAATACTTGTGATATACATTATTTAGCTTCAACAGCATGCGAAACAAACGAGCTAGCTTCAAATCCATGCGAAACACATGATTTAGCATCAAATCAATGCGAAGTAGAAGGCTTATCTTCGAATCCATGCGAAACAAATGGTTTAGCTTCAAATACTTGTGATATACATGATTTAGCTTCAACTGCATGCGAAACAAACGAGTTAGCTTAAAATCCATGCGGAACACATGATTTAGCTTCAAATCAATGCGAAGTAGAAGGCTGATCTTCGAATCCATGCGAAGCAAATGGTTTAGCTTCAAATACTTGTGATACACTTGATTTAGCTTCAACTGCTCGCGAATCAAACAAGTTAGTTTCAAATAAATGCGAACACATGATTTAGCTTCAAATCAATACGAAGTAGGAGGCTTATCTTCGATTCCATGCGATACAAATGGTTTAGCTTCAAATACATGTGATGTACATGATTTAGCTACAACAGCATGCGAAACAAACGAGTTAGCTTCAAATCCATGCGAAACACATGATTTAGCTTCAAATCAATGCGAAGTAGAAGGGTTATCTTCGTATCCATGCGAAACAAATGGTTTAGCTTCAAATACTTGTGATACATTTGATTTAGCTTCAACAGCATGCGAAACAAACGAGTTATCTTCAAATACATGCGAAACACATGATTTATCATCAAGTCAACGCTAAGTTGACGGCTTAGCTTCAAATCCATGCGAAACGAATGATTTAGCTTCACATACTTGGGAATATAAGTGATATAGCTTCAAATGCAGGCGAAACAAACTAGATAGCTTCAATCCCATGCGAAACACATGATTTAGCATCTAATCAATGCGAAATAGAAGGCTGATCATCGTATCCATGCGAAACGAATAGTTTAGCTTCAAATACTTGTGATATACATGATTTAGCTTCAACTGCAAGCGAAACAAACGAGTTAGCTTTAAATGCATGCGAAACACATGATTTAGCCTCAAATCAATGCGAAGTAGAAGGCTTGGCTTCAAATCCGTGCGAATCAAATGGTTTAGCTTCAAATACTTGTCATATACATGATTTACATTCAAAAGCAAGCGAAACAAACGAGTTAGCTTCAAATCCATGTGAAACAAATGATTTAGCTTGAAATCAATGCGAAGTAGAGATCTTAGCTTCAAAAATCCCAGCGAAACAAATTACATAGCTTCAAATCAATGCGAAGTAGAAGGCTTAGCTTCAAATCCATGCGAATCAAATGTTTTAGCTTCAAATACTTGTGATATACATGATTTAGCTTCAACAGCATTCGAAACAAACGAGTTAGATTCAAATCCATGCGAAACACATGATTTAGCTTCAAATCAATGCGAAGTAGAAGGCTTACCTTCGAATCCATGCGAAACAAATGGATTAGCTTCTTATACTTGTGATATACATGATTTAGCTTCAACAGCATGCGAAATAAACGAGTTAGATTCAAATCCATGCGAAACACATGATTTAGCTTCAAATCAATGCGAAGTAGAAGGATTATCTTCGTATCCATGCGAAACAAATGATTTAGCTGCAAATACTTGTGATATACGTGATTTAGCTTCAACTGCATGCGAAACAAACGAGTTAACTTCGAATCCATGCGAAACGAATAGTTTAGCTTCAAATACTTGTGATGTACATGATTCAGCTTCAACTGCATGCGAAACAAACGAGTTAGCTTCAAATCCTTGCGAAACGCATGATTTAGATTAAAATCAATGCTAAGTAGAAGGCTTATCTTCGAATCCATGCGAAACAAATGGGTTAGCTTCAAATACTTGTGATATACATGATTTAGCTTCAACAGCATGCGAAACAAACGAGTCAGCTTCAAATCCATGCGAAACACAAGTTTTAGCATCAAATTAATGCGAAGTGGATGGCTGATCTTCGAATCCATGCGAGGTAAATGGTTTAGCTTCAAATACTTGTGATATACATTATTTAGCTTCAACAGCATGCGAAACAAACGAGCTAGCTTCAAATCCATGCGAAACACATGATTTAGCTTCAAATCAATGCGAAGTAGAAGGCTTACCTTCGAATCCATGCGAAACAAATGGATTAGCTTCTTATACTTGTGATATACATGATTTAGCTTCAACAGCATGCGAAATAAACGAGTTAGATTCAAATCCATGCGAAACACATGATTTAGCTTCAAATCAATGCGAAGTAGAAGGATTATCTTCGTATCCATGCGAAACAAATGATTTAGCTGCAAATACTTGTGATATACGTGATTTAGCTTCAACTGCATGCGAAACAAACGAGTTAACTTCGAATCCATGCGAAACGAATAGTTTAGCTTCAAATACTTGTGATGTACATGATTCAGCTTCAACTGCATGCGAAACAAACGAGTTAGCTTCAAATCCTTGCGAAACGCATGATTTAGATTAAAATCAATGCTAAGTAGAAGGCTTATCTTCGAATCCATGCGAAACAAATGGGTTAGCTTCAAATACTTGTGATATACATGATTTAGCTTCAACAGCATGCGAAACAAACAAGTCAGCTTCAAATCCATGCGAAACACAAGATTTAGCATCAAATTAATGCGAAGTGGATGGCTGATCTTCGAATCCATGCGAGGTAAATGGTTTAGCTTCAAATACTTGTGATATACATTATTTAGCTTCAACAGCATGCGAAACAAACGAGCTAGCTTCAAATCCATGCGAAACACATGATTTAGCTTCAAATCAATGCGAAGTAGAAGGCTTACCTTCGAATCCATGCGAAACAAATGGATTAGCTTCTTATACTTGTGATATACATGATTTAGCTTCAACAGCATGCGAAATAAACGAGTTAGATTCAAATCCATGCGAAACACATGATTTAGCTTCAAATCAATGCGAAGTAGAAGGATTATCTTCGTATCCATGCGAAACAAATGATTTAGCTGCAAATACTTGTGATATACGTGATTTAGCTTCAACTGCATGCGAAACAAACGAGTTAACTTCGAATCCATGCGAAACGAATAGTTTAGCTTCAAATACTTGTGATGTACATGATTCAGCTTCAACTGCATGCGAAACAAACGAGTTAGCTTCAAATCCTTGCGAAACGCATGATTTAGATTAAAATCAATGCTAAGTAGAAGGCTTATCTTCGAATCCATGCGAAACAAATGGGTTAGCTTCAAATACTTGTGATATACATGATTTAGCTTCAACAGCATGCGAAACAAACGAGTCAGCTTCAAATCCATGCGAAACACAAGATTTTGCATCAAATTAATGCGAAGTGGATGGCTGATCTTCGAATCCATGCGAGGTAAATGGTTTAGCTTCAAATACTTGTGATATACATTATTTAGCTTCAACAGCATGCGAAACAAACGAGCTAGCTTCAAATCCATGCGAAACACATGATTTAGCATCAAATCAATGCGAAGTAGAAGGCTTATCTTCGAATCCATGCGAAACAAATGGTTTAGCTTCAAATACTTGTGATATACATGATTTAGCTACAACTGCATGCGAAAAAAACGAGTTAGCTTCAAAACCAAGCGAATCACATGATTTAGCCTCAAATCAATGCGAAGTAGAAGGCTTATATTCGAATCCATGCGAAACAAATGGTTTAGCTTCAAATACTTGTGATATACATGATTTAGCTTCAACAGCATCCGAAACAAACGAGTTAGATTCAAATCCATGCGAAACACATGATTTAGCTTCAAATCAATGCGAAGTAGAAGGCTTACCTTCGAATCCATGCGAAACAAATGGATTAGCTTCTTATACTTGTGATATACATGATTTAGCTTCAACAGCATGCGAAATAAACGAGTTAGATTCAAATCCATGCGAAACAAATGATTTAGCTTCAAATCAATGCGAAGTAGAAGGATTATCTTCGTATCCATGCGAAACAAATGATTTAGCTGCAAATACTTGTGATATACGTGATTTAGCTTCAACTGCATGCGAAACAAACGAGTTAACTTCGAATCCATGCGAAACGAATAGTTTAGCTTCAAATACTTGTGATGTACATGATTCAGCTTCAACTGCATGCGAAACAAACGAGTTAGCTTCAAATCCTTGCGAAACGCATGATTTAGATTAAAATCAATGCTAAGTAGAAGGCTTATCTTCGAATCCATGCGAAACAAATGGGTTAGCTTCAAATACTTGTGATATACATGATTTAGCTTCAACAGCATGCGAAACAAACAAGTCAGCTTCAAATCCATGCGAAACACAAGATTTAGCATCAAATTAATGCGAAGTGGATGGCTGATCTTCGAATCCATGCGAGGTAAATGGTTTAGCTTCAAATACTTGTGATATATATTATTTAGCTTCAACAGCATGCGAAACAAACGAGCTAGCTTCAAATCCATGCGAAACACATGATTTAGCTTCAAATCAATGCGAAGTAGAAGGCTTACCTTCGAATCCATGCGAAACAAATGGATTAGCTTCTTATACTTGTGATATACATGATTTAGCTTCAACTGCATGCGAAACAAACGAGTCAGCTTCAAATCCATCCGAAACACAAGATTTAGCATCAAATTAATGCGAAGTGGATGGCTGATCTTCGAATCCATGCGAGGCAAATGGTTTAGATTCAAATACTTGTGAAATACATTATTTAGCTTCAACAGCATGCGAAACAAACGAGCTAGCTTCAAATCCATGCGAAACACATGATTTAGCATCAAATCAATGCGAAGTAGAAGGCTTATCTTCGAATCCATGCGAAACAAATGGTTTAGCTTCAAATACTTGTGATATACATGATTTAGCTTCAACTGCATGCGAAACAAACGAGTTAGCTTAAAATCCATGCGGAACACATGATTTAGCTTCAAATCAATGCGAAGTAGAAGGCTGATCTTCGAATCCATGCGAAGCAAATGGTTTAGCTTCAAATACTTGTGATACACTTGATTTAGCTTCAACTGCTCGCGAATCAAACAAGTTAGTTTCAAATAAATGCGAACACATGATTTAGCTTCAAATCAATACGAAGTAGGAGGCTTATCTTCGTATCCATGCGAAACAAATGGTTTAGCTTCAAATACTTGTGATACATTTGATTTAGCTTCAACAGCATGCGAAACAAACGAGTTATCTTCAAATACATGCGAAACACATGATTTATCATCAAGTCAACGCTAAGTTGACGGCTTAGCTTCAAATCCATGCGAAACGAATGATTTAGCTTCACATACTTGGGAATATAAGTGATATAGCTTCAAATGCAGGCGAAACAAACTAGATAGCTTCAATCCCATGCGAAACACATGATTTAGCATCTAATCAATGCGAAATAGAAGGCTGATCTTCGTATCCATGCGAAACGAATAGTTTAGCTTCAAATACTTGTGATATACATGATTTAGCTTCAACTGCAAGCGAAACAAACGAGTTAGCTTTAAATGCATGCGAAACACATGATTTAGCCTCAAATCAATGCGAAGTAGAAGGCTTGGCTTCAAATCCGTGCGAATCAAATGGTTTAGCTTCAAATACTTGTCATATACATGATTTACATTCAAAAGCAAGCGAAACAAACGAGTTAGCTTCAAATCCATGTGAAACAAATGATTTAGCTTGAAATCAATGCGAAGTAGAGATCTTAGCTTCAAAAAATCCCAGCGAAACAAATTACATAGCTTCAAATCAATGCGAAGTAGAAGGCTTAGCTTCAAATCCATGCGAATCAAATGTTTTAGCTTCAAATACTTGTGATATACATGATTTAGCTTCAACAGCATTCGAAACAAACGAGTTAGATTCAAATCCATGCGAAACACATGATTTAGCTTGAAATCAATGCGAAGTAGAAGGCTTACCTTCGAATCCATGCGAAACAAATGGATTAGCTTCTTATACTTGTGATATACATGATTTAGCTTCAACAGCATGCGAAATAAACGAGTTAGATTCAAATCCATGCGAAACACATGATTTAGCTTCAAATCAATGCGAAGTAGAAGGATTATCTTCGTATCCATGCGAAACAAATGATTTAGCTGCAAATACTTGTGATATACGTGATTTAGCTTCAACTGCATGCGAAACAAACGAGTTAACTTCGAATCCATGCGAAACGAATAGTTTAGCTTCAAATACTTGTGATGTACATGATTCAGCTTCAACTGCATGCGAAACAAACGAGTTAGCTTCAAATCCTTGCGAAACGCATGATTTAGATTAAAATCAATGCTAAGTAGAAGGCTAATCTTCGAATCCATGCGAAACAAATGTTTTAGCTTCAAATACTTGTGATATACATGATTTAGCTTCAACTGCATGCGAAACAAACGAGTCAGCTTCAAATCCATCCGAAACACAAGATTTAGCATCAAATTAATGCGAAGTGGATGGCTGATCTTCGAATCCATGCGAGGCAAATGGTTTAGATTCAAATACTTGTGATATACATTATTTAGCTTCAACAGCATGCGAAACAAACGAGCTAGCTTCAAATCCATGCGAAACACATGATTTAGCATCAAATCAATGCGAAGTAGAAGGCTTATCTTCGAATCCATGCGAAACAAATGGTTTAGCTTCAAATACTTGTGATATACATGATTTAGCTTCAACTGCATGCGAAATAAACGAGTCAGCTTCAAATCCATGAGAAACACATGATTTTGCTTCAAATCAATGCGAAATAGGTGGCTTATCTTCGATTCCATGCGATACAAATGGTTTAGCTTCAAATACTTGTGATATACATGATTTAGCTTCAACAGCATGCGAAACAAACGAGTTAGCTTCAAATCCATGCGAAACTCATGATTTAGCTTCAAATCAATGCGAATTAGAAGGGTTATCTTGGAATCCATGCGAAACAAATGGTTTAGCTTCTAATACTTGTGATATACATGATTTACCTTCAACAGCATGCGAAACAAACGAGTTAACTTCAAGTCCAAGCGAAATACATGATTTATCATCAAGTCAACGCGAAGTTGACGGCTTAGCTTCAAATCCATGCGTAACGAATGATTTAGCTACACATACTTGAGAATATCAGTGCTATAGCTTCGAATGCAGGCGAAACAAACGAGTTAGCATCAAAACCATGCGAAACGCATGATTTAGCATCTAATCAATGAGAAGTAGAAGGCTGATCTTCGCAATCCATGCGAAGCAAATGGTTTAGCTTCAAATGCTTGTGATACACTTGATTTAGCTTCAACTGCATGCGAAACAAACGAGTTAGCTTCAAGTCCAAACGAAAAACATGATTTAGCATCAAGTCAACACGAAGTTCATGGCTTAGCTTCAAATCCATGCGTAACGAATGATTTAGCTTGACATACTTGAAAATATAAGTGATATGGCTTCAAATGCAGGCGAAACAAACGAGTTAGCTTCAAATCCATGCGGAACACATGATTTAGCTTCAAATCAATGCGAAGTGGAAGGCTTATCTTCGAATCCATGCGAAACGAATAGTTTAGATTCAAATACTTTTGATATACATGATTCAGCTTCAACTGCATGCGAAACAAACGAGTTAGCTTGAAATCCATGCGAAACACATGAATTAGATTAAAATCAATGCGAAGTAGAAGGCTTATCTTCGAATCCGTGCGAAACGAATAGTTTAGCTTCAAATGCTTGTGATATACATGACATAGCTTCAACAGCATGCGAAACAAACGAGTTAGCTTCAAATCCATGCGAAACACATGATTTAGCTTCAAATCAATGCGAATTAGAAGGGTTATCTTCGAATCCATGCGAAGCAAATTGTTTAACTTCAAATACTTGTGATATACATGATTTAGCTTCAACAGCATGCGAAACAAACGTGTTCGATTCAAATCCATGCGAAACACATGATTTAGTTTCAAATCAATGCAGAGTGGAAGGCTTATCCTCGAATCCATGCGAAACGAATAGTTTAGGTTCAAATACTTGTGATATACATGATTCAGCTTCAACTGCATGCGAAACAAACGAGTTAGCATCAAATCCATGCGAAACATATGATTTATCACCTAATCAATGCGAAGTAGAAGGCTGATCCTCGAATCCATGCGAAGCAAATGGTTTGGCTTCAAATACTTGTGATACACTTGATTTATCTTCAACAGCATGCGAAACAAACGAGTTAGAAGCAAATCCATGCGAACACATGATTTAGCTTCAAATCAATGCGAAGTAGGAGACTTATCTTCGAATCCATGCGAAACAAATGGTTTAGCTTCAAATACTTGGGATATACATGACTTAGCTTCAACAGCATGCGAAACAAACGAGTTATCTTCAAATCCATGCGAAACACATGATTTAGCTTCAAATCAATGCGAATTAGAAGGGTTATCTTCGAATCCATGCGAAACATATGATATAGCTTCAATTACTTGTGATATACATGATTTAGCTTCAACAGCATGCGAAACAAACGAGTTAGCTTCCAATCAATGCGAAACACATGATTTAGATTAAAATCAATACGAAGTAGAAGGCTTATCTTGGAATCCAAGCGAAACCAATGGTTTAGCTTCAAATACTTGTGATATACATGATTTAGCTTCAACAACATGCGAAACAAACGAGTTAGCTTCAAGTCCAAACGAAAAACATGATTTAGCATCAAGTCAACACGAAGTTCATGGCTTAGCTTCAAATCCATGCGTAACGAATGATTTAGCTTGACATACTTGAAAATATAAGTGATATGGCTTCAAATGCAGGCGAAACAAACGAGTTAGCTTCAAATCCATGCGGAACACATGATTTAGCTTCAAATCAATGCGAAGTGGAAGGCTTATCTTCGAATCCGTGCGAAACGAATAGTTTAGCTTCAAATGCTTGTGATATACATGACTTAGCTTCAACAGCATGCGAAACAAACGAGTTAGCTTCAAATCCATGCGAAACACATGATTTAGCTTCAAATCAATGCGAAGTGGAAGGCTTATCTTCGAATCCATGCGAAACAAATGGATTAGATTCATATACTTGTGATACACATGATTTAGCTTCAACAGCATGCGAAATAAACGAGTTAGATCCAAATCCATGCGAAACACATGATTTAGCTTCAAATCAATGCGAAGTAGAAGGGTTATCTTCGAATAAATGCGAAACAAGTAGTTTATCTTCAAATACTTGTGATATACATGATTTAGTTCCAACAGTATGCGAAACAAACGAGTTCGATTCAAATCCATGCGAAACACATGATTTAGCTTCAAATCAATGCGAAGTACATGGGTTATCTTCGAATCCATGCGAAACAAATTGTTTAACTTCAAATACTTGTGATATACATGATTTAGCTTCAACAGCATGCGAAACAAACGAGTTCGATTCAAATCCATGCGAAACACTTGATTTAGCTTCAAATCAATGCGAATTAGAAGGGTTATCTTCGAATCCATGCGAAACATATGATATAGCTTCAATTACTTGTGATATACATGATTTAGCTTCAACAGCATGCGAAACAAACGAGTTAGCTTCCAATCAATGCGAAACACATGATTTAGATTAAAATCAATACGAAGTAGAAGGCTTATCTTCGAATCCAAGCGAAACCAATGGTTTAGCTTCAAATACTTGTGATATACATGATTTAGCTTCAACAACATGCGAAACAAACGAGTTAGCTTCAAGTCCAAACGAAAAACATGATTTAGCATCAAGTCAACACGAAGTTCATGGCTTAGCTTCAAATCCATGCGTAACGAATGATTTAGCTTGACATACTTGAAAATATAAGTGATATGGCTTCAAATGCAGGCGAAACAAACGAGTTAGCTTCAAATCCATGCGGAACACATGATTTAGCTTCAAATCAATGCGAAGTGGAAGGCTTATCTTCGAATCCGTGCGAAACGAATAGTTTAGCTTCAAATGCTTGTGATATACATGACTTAGCTTCAACAGCATGCGAAACAAACGAGTTAGCTTCAAATCCATGCGAAACACATGATTTAGCTTCAAATCAATGCGAAGTGGAAGGCTTATCTTCGAATCCATGCGAAACAAATGGATTAGATTCATATACTTGTGATACACATGATTTAGCTTCAACAGCATGCGAAATAAACGAGTTAGATCCAAATCCATGCGAAACACATGATTTAGCTTCAAATCAATGCGAAGTAGAAGGGTTATCTTCGAATAAATGCGAAACAAGTAGTTTATCTTCAAATACTTGTGATATACATGATTTAGTTCCAACAGTATGCGAAACAAACGAGTTCGATTCAAATCCATGCGAAACACATGAATTAGCTTCAAATCAATACGAATTAGAAGGGTTATCTTGGAATCCATGCGAAACGTATGATATAGCTTCAAATACTTGTGATATACATGATTTAGTTTCAACCGCATGCGAAACAAATGAGTTAGCTTCAAATCCAAGCGAAACACATGATTTAGCCTCAAATCAATGCGAAGTAGAAGGCTTAGCTTCGAATAAATGCGGCACAAATGGATTACCTTGATATACCTGTGATATACATGATTTAGCTTCAACTACAAACAAAACAAACGAGTTAGCTTCAAATCCATGCGAAGCATATGATCTAACTTCAAATCAATGCGAAGTAGAAGGCTGATATTCGAATCCATGCGAAACAAATGGTTTAGCTTCAAATACTTGTGATACACTTGATTTAGCTTCAACAGCATGCGAACCATACGAGTTAGCTTCAAATCCATGCGAACACATGATTTAGCTTAAAAATCAATGCGAAGTAGGAGGCTTATCTTCGAATCATTGCGAAACAAATGGTTTAGCTTCAAATACTTGTGATATACGTGATTTAGCTTCAACAGCATGCGAAACAAACGAGTTAGCTTCAAATCCATGCGAAACTCATGATTTTGCTTCAAATGAATGAGAATTAGAAGGGTTATCTTGGAATCCATGCGAAACAAATGGTTTAGCTTCTAATACTTGTGATATACATGATTTACCTTCAAAAGCATGCGAAACAAACGAGTTAATTCAAGTCCAAGCGAAAAACATGATTTATCATCAAGTCAACGCGAAGTTGACGGCTTAGCTTCAAATCCATGCGAAACGAATGATTTAGCTACACATACTTGAGAATATAAGTGCTATAGCTTCAAATGCAGGCGAAACAAACGAGTTAGCTTCAAACCCATGCGAAACGCATGATTTAGCATCTAATCAATGAGAAGTAGAAGGCTGATCTTCGCAATCCATGCGAAGCAAATGGTTTAGCTTCAAATACTTGTGATACACTTGATTTAGCTTCAACTGCATGCGAAACAAACGAGTTAACTTCAAATCCATGAGAAACACATGATTTAGCTTCAAATCAATGCGATGTGGAAGGCTAATCTTCGAATCCATGCGAAACAAATGATTTAGCTTCAAATACTTGTGATACACTTGATTTAGCTTCAACAGCATGCGAAATAAACGAGTCAGCTTCAAATCCATGAGAAACACATGATTTTGCTTCAAATCAATGCGAAATAGGTGGCTTATCTTCGATTCCATGCGATACAAATGGTTTAGCTTCAAATACTTGTGATATACATGATTTAGCTTCAACAGCATGCGAAACAAACGAGTTAGCTTCAAATCCATGCGAAACTCATGATTTAGCTTCAAATCAATGCGAATTAGAAGGGTTATCTTGGAATCCATGCGAAACAAATGGTTTAGCTTCTAATACTTGTGATATACATGATTTACCTTCAACAGCATGCGAAACAAACGAGTTAACTTCAAGTCCAAGCGAAATACATGATTTATCATCAAGTCAACGCGAAGTTGACGGCTTAGCTTCAAATCCATGCGTAACGAATGATTTAGCTACACATACTTGAGAATATCAGTGCTATAGCTTCGAATGCAGGCGAAACAAACGAGTTAGCATCAAAACCATGCGAAACGCATGATTTAGCATCTAATCAATGAGAAGTAGAAGGCTGATCTTCGCAATCCATGCGAAGCAAATGGTTTAGCTTCAAATGCTTGTGATACACTTGATTTAGCTTCAACTGCATGCGAAACAAACGAGTTAGCTTCAAGTCCAAACGAAAAACATGATTTAGCATCAAGTCAACACGAAGTTCATGGCTTAGCTTCAAATCCATGCGTAACGAATGATTTAGCTTGACATACTTGAAAATATAAGTGATATGGCTTCAAATGCAGGCGAAACAAACGAGTTAGCTTCAAATCCATGCGGAACACATGATTTAGCTTCAAATCAATGCGAAGTGGAAGGCTTATCTTCGAATCCATGCGAAACGAATAGTTTAGATTCAAATACTTTTGATATACATGATTCAGCTTCAACTGCATGCGAAACAAACGAGTTAGCTTGAAATCCATGCGAAACACATGAATTAGATTAAAATCAATGCGAAGTAGAAGGCTTATCTTCGAATCCGTGCGAAACGAATAGTTTAGCTTCAAATGCTTGTGATATACATGACATAGCTTCAACAGCATGCGAAACAAACGAGTTAGCTTCAAATCCATGCGAAACACATGATTTAGCTTCAAATCAATGCGAATTAGAAGGGTTATCTTCGAATCCATGCGAAGCAAATTGTTTAACTTCAAATACTTGTGATATACATGATTTAGCTTCAACAGCATGCGAAACAAACGAGTTCGATTCAAATCCATGCGAAACACATGATTTAGTTTCAAATCAATGCAGAGTGGAAGGCTTATCCTCGAATCCATGCGAAACGAATAGTTTAGGTTCAAATACTTGTGATATACATGATTCAGCTTCAACTGCATGCGAAACAAACGAGTTAGCATCAAATCCATGCGAAACATATGATTTATCACCTAATCAATGCGAAGTAGAAGGCTGATCCTCGAATCCATGCGAAGCAAATGGTTTGGCTTCAAATACTTGTGATACACATGATTTAGTTCCAACAGTATGCGAAACAAACGAGTTCGATTCAAATCCATGCGAAACACATGATTTAGCTTCAAATCAATGCGAAGTACATGGGTTATCTTCGAATCCATGCGAAACAAATTGTTTAACTTCAAATACTTGTGATATACATGATTTAGCTTCAACAGCATGCGAAACAAACGAGTTAGCTTCAAATCCATGCGAAACCCTGGTTTTAGATTCAAATCAATGCGAAGTAGAAGACAGATCTTCAAATCCATGCGAAACAAATGGTTTAGATTCAAATACTTGTGATATACATGATTTAGCTTCAACAGCAAGCGAAACAAACGAGTTAGCTTTAAATCCATGCGAAACACATGATTTAGCCTCAAATCAATGCGAAGTAGAAGGCTTGGCTTCAAATCCGTGCGAATCAAATGGTTTAGCTTCAAATACTTGTCATATACATGATTTACATTCAAAAGCAAGCGAAACAAACGAGTTAGCTTCAAATCCATGTGAAACAAATGATTTAGCTTGAAATCAATGCGAAGTAGAGATCTTAGCTTCAAAAAATCCCAGCGAAACAAATTACATAGCTTCAAATCAATGCGAAGTAGAAGGCTTAGCTTCAAATCCATGCGAATCAAATGTTTTAGCTTCAAATACTTGTGATATACATGATTTAGCTTCAACAGCATCCGAAACAAACGAGTTAGATTCAAATCCATGCGAAACACATGATTTAGCTTCAAATCAATGCGAAGTAGAAGGCTTACCTTCGAATCCATGCGAAACAAATGGATTAGCTTCTTATACTTGTGATATACATGATTTAGCTTCAACAGCATGCGAAATAAACGAGTTAGATTCAAATCCATGCGAAACACATGATTTAGCTTCAAATCAATGCGAAGTAGAAGGATTAACTTCGTATCCATGCGAAACAAATGATTTAGCTGCAAATACTTGTGATATACGTGATTTAGCTTCAACTGCATGCGAAACAAACGAGTTAACTTCGAATCCATGCGAAACGAATAGTTTAGCTTCAAATACTTGTGATGTACATGATTCAGCTTCAACTGCATGCGAAACAAACGAGTTAGCTTCAAATCCTTGCGAAACACATGATTTAGATTAAAATCAATGCGAATTAGAAGGGTTATCTTCGAATCCATGCGAAACAAATGGTTTACCTTCAAATACTTGTGATATACATGATTTAGCTTCAACAGCATGCGAAACAAACGAGTCAGCTTCAAATCCATGCGAAACACAAGATTTAGCATCAAATTAATGCGAAGTGGATGGCTGATCTTCGAATCCATGCGAGGCAAATGGTTTAGCTTCAAATACTTGTGATATACATTATTTAGCTTCAACAGCATGCGAAACAAACAAGCTAGCTTCAAATCCTTGCGAAACACAGGATTTAGCATCAAATCAATGCGAAGTAGAAGGCTTATCTTCGAATCCATGCGATACAAATGGTTTAGCTTCAAATACTTGTGATATACATGATTTAGCTACAACTGCATGCGAAAAAAACGAGTTAGCTTCAAAACCAAGCGAATCACATGATTTAGCCTCAAATCAATGCGAAGTAGAAGGCTTAGCTTCGAATAAATGCGAAACAAATGGTTTAGCTACAAATACTTGTGATATGCATGATTTAGCTTCAACTATTAGCGAAAAAAACGAGTTAGCTTCAAATCCAAGCGAAACACATGATTTAGCCACAAATCAATGCGAATTAGAAGGGTTATCTTCGAATCCATGCGAAACAAATGATATAGATTCAAATACTTGTGATATACATGATTTAGCTTCAACTGCATGCGAAAAAAACGAGGTAGCTTCAAATCCATGCGAACACATGATTTAGCTTCAAATCAATGCGAAGTAGAAGGCTGTTCTTCGAATCCATGCGAAGCAAATGGTTTGGCTTCAAATACTTCTGCTGCACTTGATTTAGCTTCAACAGCATGCGAAACAAACGAGTTCGATTCAAATCCATGCGAAACAAATGATTTAGCTTCAAATCAATGCGAAGTACATGGGTTATCTTCGAATCCATGCGAAACAAATTGTTTAACTTCAAATACTTGTGATATACATGATTTAGCTTCAACAGCATGCGAAACAAACGAGTTCGATTCAAATCCATGCGAAACACATGATTTAGTTTCAAATCAATGCGGAGTGGAAGGCTTATCCTCGAATCTATGCGAAACGAATAGTTTAGGTTCAAATACTTGTGATATACATGATTCAGCTTCAACTGCATGCCAAAAAAACGAGTTAGCATCAAATCCATGCGAAACATATGATTTATAACCTAATCAATGCGAAGTAGAATGCTGATCTTCGAATCCATGCGAAGCAAATGGTTTGGCTTCAAATACTTGTGATACACTTGATTTATCTTCAACAGCATGCGAAACAAACGAGTTAGAAGCAAATCCATGCGAAACACATGATTTAGCTTCAAATCAATGCAAAGTAGAAGGGTTAACTTCGAATCCATGCGAAACAAATGGTTTAGCTTCAAATACTTGTGATATGCATGATTTAGCTTCAACAGAATACGAAACAAACGAGCTAGCTTCAAATCCATGCGAAACACATGATTTAGCCTCAAATCAATGCGAATTAGAAGGGTTATCTTCGAATCCATGCGAAACAAATGATATAGATTCAAATACTTGTGATATACATGATTTAGCTTCAACAGCATCCGAAACAAACGAGTTAGATTCAAATCCATGCGAAACACATGATTTAGCTTCAAATCAATGCGAAGTAGAAGGCTTACCTTCGAATCTATGCGAAACAAATGGATTAGCTTCTTATACTTGTGATATACATGATTTAGCTTCAACAGCATGCGAAATAAACGAGTTAGATTCAAATCCATGCGAAACACATGATTTAGCTTCAAATCAATGCGAAGTAGAAGGATTATCTTCGTATCCATGCGAAACAAATGATTTAGCTGCAAATACTTGTGATATACGTGATTTAGCTTCAACTGCATGCGAAATAAACGAGTTAGATTCAAATCCATGCGAAACACATGATTTAGATTAAAATCAATGCGAAGTAGAAGGCTTATCTTCGAATCCATGCGAAACAAATGGTTTAGCTTCAAATACTTGTGATATACATGATTTAGCTTCAACTGCATGCGAAACAAACGAGTTAGCTTATAATCCATGCGAAACACATGATTTAGCTTCAAATACTTGAGATATACATGATTTAGATTCAACTGCATGCGAAACAATCGAATTAGCTTCAAATCCAAGCGAAAATCATAATTTAGCATCAAGTCAACGCGAAGTTGATGGCTTAGCTTCAAGTCCATGCGAAACACATGATTTAGCACCAAATCAATGCGAAGTAGAAGGTTGACCTTCGAATCCATGCGAAGCAAATGGTTTACCTTGATACACCTGGGATATACATGATTTAGCTTCAACTACATACGAAACAAACGAGTTAGCTTCAAATCCATGCGAAACATATGATTTATCACCTAATCAATGCGAAGTAGAAGGCTGATCTTCGAATCCATGCGAAGCAAATGGTTTGGCTTCAAATACTTGTGATACACTTGATTTATCTTCAACAGCATGCGAAACAAACGAATTAGCTTCAAATCCATGCGAAACCCATGATTTAGCATCTAATCAATGCGAAGTAGAAGACTGATCTTCGAATCCATGCGAAACAAATAGTTTAGCTTCTAATACTTGTGATATACATGATTTAGCTACAACAGCATGCGAAACAAACGAGTTATCTTCAAATCCAAGCGAAACACATGATTTATATTCAAATCAATGCGAAGTAGAAGTCTGATCTTCAAATCCATGCGAAACGAATAGTTTAGCTTCAAAAACTTGTGATATACATGATTCAGCTTCAACTGCATGCGAAACAAACGAGTTATCTTCAAATCCAAGCGAAACACATGATTTATATTCAAATCAATGCGAAGTAGAAAGCTTAGCTTCAAATCCATGGGAATCAAATGGTTTAGCTTCAAATACTTGTGATATACATGATTTAACTTCAACTGCATGCGAAACAAACGAGGTAGCTTCAAATCCATGCGAACACATGATTTAGCTTCAACTCAATGCGAAGTAGGAGGCTTATCTTCGAATCCAAGCGAATCAAATGGTTTAGCTTCAAATACTTGTGATATACATGACTTAGCTTCAACAGCATGCGAAACAAACGAGTTAGCTTCAAATCCATGCGAAACACATGATTTAGCTTCAAATCAATGCGAAGTAGGAGGCTTATCTTCGAATCCAAGCGAATCAAATGGTTTAGCTTCAAATACTTGTGATATACATGACTTAGCTTCAACAGCATGCGAAACAAACGAGTTAGCTTCAAATCCATGCGAAACACATGATTTAGCTTCAAATCAATGCGAATTAGAAGGGTTATCTACGAATCCATGCGAAACATATGATATAGGTTCAAATACTTGTGATATACATGATTTAGCTTCAACAGCATGCGAAACAAACGAGTTAGCTTCAAATCCATGCGAAACACATGATTTAGCTTCAAATCAATGCGAATTAGAAGGGTTATCTACGAATCCATGCGAAACATATGATATAGGTTCAAATACTTGTGATATACATGATTTAGCTTCAACAGCATGCGAAACAAACGAGTTAGCTTCAAATTCATGCGAACACATGATTTAGCTTCAAATCAATGCGAAGTAGGAGGCTTATCTTCGAATCCATGCGAAACAAATGGTTTAGCTTCAAATACTTGTGATATACATGATATAGCTTCAACTACAAACAAAACAAACGAGTTAGCTTCAAATCCATGCGAAGCATATGATCTAACTTCAAATCAATGCGAAGTAGAAGGCTGATATTCGAATCCATGCGAAACAAATAGTTTAGCTTCAAATACTTGTGATACACTTGATTTAGCTTCAACAGCATGCGAACCATACGAGTTAGCTTCAAATCCATGCGAACACATGATTTAGCTTCAAATCAATGCGAAGTAGGAGGCTTATCTTCGAATCATTGCGAAACAAATGGTTTAGCTTCAAATACTTGTGATATACGTGATTTAGCTTCAACAGCATGCGAAACAAACGAGTTAGCTTCAAATCCATGCGAAACTCATGATTTTGCTTCAAATGAATGAGAATTAGAAGGGTTATCTTGGAATCCATGCGAAACAAATGGTTTAGCTTCTAATACTTGTGATATACATGATTTACCTTCAAAAGCATGCGAAACAAACGAGTTAATTCAAGTCCAAGCGAAAAACATGATTTATCATCAAGTCAACGCGAAGTTGACGGCTTATCTTCAAATCCATGCGAAACGAATGATTTAGCTACACATACTTGAGAATATAAGTGCTATAGCTTCAAATGCAGGCGAAACAAACGAGTTAGCTTCAAACCCATGCGAAACGCATGATTTAGCATCTAATCAATGAGAAGTAGAAGGCTGATCTTCGCAATCCATGCGAAGCAAATGGTTTAGCTTCAAATACTTGTGATACACTTGATTTAGCTTCAACTGCATGCGAAACAAACGAGTTAACTTCAAATCCATGAGAAACACATGATTTAGCTTCAAATCAATGCGATGTGGAAGGCTAATCTTCGAATCCATGCGAAGCAAATGGTTTAGCTTCAAATACTTGTGATACACTTGATTTAGCTTCAACTGCATGCGAAACAAACGAGTTAACTTCAAATCCATGAGAAACACATGATTTAGCTTCAAATCAATGCGATGTGGAAGGCTAATCTTCGAATCCATGCGAAACAAATGATTTAGCTTCAAATACTTGTGATACACTTGATTTAGCTTCAACAGCATGCGAAATAAACGAGTCAGCTTCAAATCCATGAGAAACACATGATTTTGCTTCAAATCAATGCGAAATAGGTGGCTTATCTTCGATTCCATGCGATACAAATGGTTTAGCTTCAAATACTTGTGATATACATGATTTAGCTTCAACAGCATGCGAAACAAACGAGTTAGCTTCAAATCCATGCGAAACTCATGATTTAGCTTCAAATCAATGCGAATTAGAAGGGTTATCTTGGAATCCATGCGAAACAAATGGTTTAGCTTCTAATACTTGTGATATACATGATTTACCTTCAACAGCATGCGAAACAAACGAGTTAACTTCAAGTCCAAGCGAAATACATGATTTATCATCAAGTCAACGCGAAGTTGACGGCTTAGCTTCAAATCCATGCGTAACGAATGATTTAGCTACACATACTTGAGAATATCAGTGCTATAGCTTCGAATGCAGGCGAAACAAACGAGTTAGCATCAAAACCATGCGAAACGCATGATTTAGCATCTAATCAATGAGAAGTAGAAGGCTGATCTTCGCAATCCATGCGAAGCAAATGGTTTAGCTTCAAATGCTTGTGATACACTTGATTTAGCTTCAACTGCATGCGAAACAAACGAGTTAGCTTCAAGTCCAAACGAAAAACATGATTTAGCATCAAGTCAACACGAAGTTCATGGCTTAGCTTCAAATCCATGCGTAACGAATGATTTAGCTTGACATACTTGAAAATATAAGTGATATGGCTTCAAATGCAGGCGAAACAAACGAGTTAGCTTCAAATCCATGCGGAACACATGATTTAGCTTCAAATCAATGCGAAGTGGAAGGCTTATCTTCGAATCCATGCGAAACGAATAGTTTAGATTCAAATACTTTTGATATACATGATTCAGCTTCAACTGCATGCGAAACAAACGAGTTAGCTTGAAATCCATGCGAAACACATGAATTAGATTAAAATCAATGCGAAGTAGAAGGCTTATCTTCGAATCCGTGCGAAACGAATAGTTTAGCTTCAAATGCTTGTGATATACATGACATAGCTTCAACAGCATGCGAAACAAACGAGTTAGCTTCAAATCCATGCGAAACACATGATTTAGCTTCAAATCAATGCGAATTAGAAGGGTTATCTTCGAATCCATGCGAAGCAAATTGTTTAACTTCAAATACTTGTGATATACATGATTTAGCTTCAACAGCATGCGAAACAAACGAGTTCGATTCAAATCCATGCGAAACACATGATTTAGTTTCAAATCAATGCAGAGTGGAAGGCTTATCCTCGAATCCATGCGAAACGAATAGTTTAGGTTCAAATACTTGTGATATACATGATTCAGCTTCAACTGCATGCGAAACAAACGAGTTAGCATCAAATCCATGCGAAACATATGATTTATCACCTAATCAATGCGAAGTAGAAGGCTGATCCTCGAATCCATGCGAAGCAAATGGTTTGGCTTCAAATACTTGTGATACACTTGATTTATCTTCAACAGCATGCGAAACAAACGAGTTAGAAGCAAATCCATGCGAACACATGATTTAGCTTCAAATCAATGCGAAGTAGGAGACTTATCTTCGAATCCATGCGAAACAAATGGTTTAGCTTCAAATACTTGGGATATACATGACTTAGCTTCAACAGCATGCGAAACAAACGAGTTATCTTCAAATCCATGCGAAACACATGATTTAGCTTCAAATCAATGCGAATTAGAAGGGTTATCTTCGAATCCATGCGAAACATATGATATAGCTTCAATTACTTGTGATATACATGATTTAGCTTCAACAGCATGCGAAACAAACGAGTTAGCTTCCAATCAATGCGAAACACATGATTTAGATTAAAATCAATACGAAGTAGAAGGCTTATCTTGGAATCCAAGCGAAACCAATGGTTTAGCTTCAAATACTTGTGATATACATGATTTAGCTTCAACAACATGCGAAACAAACGAGTTAGCTTCAAGTCCAAACGAAAAACATGATTTAGCATCAAGTCAACACGAAGTTCATGGCTTAGCTTCAAATCCATGCGTAACGAATGATTTAGCTTGACATACTTGAAAATATAAGTGATATGGCTTCAAATGCAGGCGAAACAAACGAGTTAGCTTCAAATCCATGCGGAACACATGATTTAGCTTCAAATCAATGCGAAGTGGAAGGCATATCTTCGAATCCGTGCGAAACGAATAGTTTAGCTTCAAATGCTTGTGATATACATGACTTAGCTTCAACAGCATGCGAAACAAACGAGTTAGCTTCAAATCCATGCGAAACACATGATTTAGCTTCAAATCAATGCGAAGTGGAAGGCTTATCTTCGAATCCATGCGAAACAAATGGATTAGATTCATATACTTGTGATACACATGATTTAGCTTCAACAGCATGCGAAATAAACGAGTTAGATCCAAATCCATGCGAAACACATGATTTAGCTTCAAATCAATGCGAAGTAGAAGGGTTATCTTCGAATAAATGCGAAACAAGTAGTTTATCTTCAAATACTTGTGATATACATGATTTAGTTCCAACAGTATGCGAAACAAACGAGTTCGATTCAAATCCATGCGAAACACATGATTTAGCTTCAAATCAATGCGAAGTACATGGGTTATCTTCGAATCCATGCGAAACAAATTGTTTAACTTCAAATACTTGTGATATACATGATTTAGCTTCAACAGCATGCGAAACAAACGAGTTCGATTCAAATCCATGCGAAACACTTGATTTAGCTTCAAATCAATGCGAATTAGAAGGGTTATCTTCGAATCCATGCGAAACATATGATATAGCTTCAATTACTTGTGATATACATGATTTAGCTTCAACAGCATGCGAAACAAACGAGTTAGCTTCCAATCAATGCGAAACACATGATTTAGATTAAAATCAATACGAAGTAGAAGGCTTATCTTCGAATCCAAGCGAAACCAATGGTTTAGCTTCAAATACTTGTGATATACATGATTTAGCTTCAACAACATGCGAAACAAACGAGTTAGCTTCAAATCCATGCGAAACACATGATTTAGCTTCAAATCAATGCGAAGTGGAAGGCTTATCTTCGAATCCATGCGAAACAAATGGATTAGATTCATATACTTGTGATACACATGATTTAGCTTCAACAGCATGCGAAATAAACGAGTTAGATCCAAATCCATGCGAAACACATGATTTAGCTTCAAATCAATGCGAAGTAGAAGGGTTATCTTCGAATAAATGCGAAACAAGTAGTTTATCTTCAAATACTTGTGATATACATGATTTAGTTCCAACAGTATGCGAAACAAACGAGTTCGATTCAAATCCATGCGAAACACATGATTTAGCTTCAAATCAATGCGAAGTACATGGGTTATCTTGGAATCCATGCGAAACGTATGATATAGCTTCAAATACTTGTGATATACATGATTTAGTTTCAACCGCATGCGAAACAAATGAGTTAGCTTCAAATCCAAGCGAAACACATGATTTAGCCTCAAATCAATGCGAAGTAGAAGGCTTAGCTTCGAATAAATGCGGCACAAATGGATTACCTTGATATACCTGTGATATACATGATTTAGCTTCAACTACAAACAAAACAAACGAGTTAGCTTCAAATCCATGCGAAGCATATGATCTAACTTCAAATCAATGCGAAGTAGAAGGCTGATATTCGAATCCATGCGAAACAAATGGTTTAGCTTCAAATACTTGTGATACACTTGATTTAGCTTCAACAGCATGCGAACCATACGAGTTAGCTTCAAATCCATGCGAACACATGATTTAGCTTAAAAATCAATGCGAAGTAGGAGGCTTATCTTCGAATCATTGCGAAACAAATGGTTTAGCTTCAAATACTTGTGATATACGTGATTTAGCTTCAACAGCATGCGAAACAAACGAGTTAGCTTCAAATCCATGCGAAACTCATGATTTTGCTTCAAATGAATGAGAATTAGAAGGGTTATCTTGGAATCCATGCGAAACAAATGGTTTAGCTTCTAATACTTGTGATATACATGATTTACCTTCAAAAGCATGCGAAACAAACGAGTTAATTCAAGTCCAAGCGAAAAACATGATTTATCATCAAGTCAACGCGAAGTTGACGGCTTAGCTTCAAATCCATGCGAAACGAATGATTTAGCTACACATACTTGAGAATATAAGTGCTATAGCTTCAAATGCAGGCGAAACAAACGAGTTAGCTTCAAACCCATGCGAAACGCATGATTTAGCATCTAATCAATGAGAAGTAGAAGGCTGATCTTCGCAATCCATGCGAAGCAAATGGTTTAGCTTCAAATACTTGTGATACACTTGATTTAGCTTCAACTGCATGCGAAACAAACGAGTTAACTTCAAATCCATGAGAAACACATGATTTAGCTTCAAATCAATGCGATGTGGAAGGCTAATCTTCGAATCCATGCGAAACAAATGATTTAGCTTCAAATACTTGTGATACACTTGATTTAGCTTCAACAGCATGCGAAATAAACGAGTCAGCTTCAAATCCATGAGAAACACATGATTTTGCTTCAAATCAATGCGAAATAGGTGGCTTATCTTCGATTCCATGCGATACAAATGGTTTAGCTTCAAATACTTGTGATATACATGATTTAGCTTCAACAGCATGCGAAACAAACGAGTTAGCTTCAAATCCATGCGAAACTCATGATTTAGCTTCAAATCAATGCGAATTAGAAGGGTTATCTTGGAATCCATGCGAAACAAATGGTTTAGCTTCTAATACTTGTGATATACATGATTTACCTTCAACAGCATGCGAAACAAACGAGTTAACTTCAAGTCCAAGCGAAATACATGATTTATCATCAAGTCAACGCGAAGTTGACGGCTTAGCTTCAAATCCATGCGTAACGAATGATTTAGCTACACATACTTGAGAATATCAGTGCTATAGCTTCGAATGCAGGCGAAACAAACGAGTTAGCATCAAAACCATGCGAAACGCATGATTTAGCATCTAATCAATGAGAAGTAGAAGGCTGATCTTCGCAATCCATGCGAAGCAAATGGTTTAGCTTCAAATGCTTGTGATACACTTGATTTAGCTTCAACTGCATGCGAAACAAACGAGTTAGCTTCAAGTCCAAACGAAAAACATGATTTAGCATCAAGTCAACACGAAGTTCATGGCTTAGCTTCAAATCCATGCGTAACGAATGATTTAGCTTGACATACTTGAAAATATAAGTGATATGGCTTCAAATGCAGGCGAAACAAACGAGTTAGCTTCAAATCCATGCGGAACACATGATTTAGCTTCAAATCAATGCGAAGTGGAAGGCTTATCTTCGAATCCATGCGAAACGAATAGTTTAGATTCAAATACTTTTGATATACATGATTCAGCTTCAACTGCATGCGAAACAAACGAGTTAGCTTGAAATCCATGCGAAACACATGAATTAGATTAAAATCAATGCGAAGTAGAAGGCTTATCTTCGAATCCGTGCGAAACGAATAGTTTAGCTTCAAATGCTTGTGATATACATGACATAGCTTCAACAGCATGCGAAACAAACGAGTTAGCTTCAAATCCATGCGAAACACATGATTTAGCTTCAAATCAATGCGAATTAGAAGGGTTATCTTCGAATCCATGCGAAGCAAATTGTTTAACTTCAAATACTTGTGATATACATGATTTAGCTTCAACAGCATGCGAAACAAACGAGTTCGATTCAAATCCATGCGAAACACATGATTTAGTTTCAAATCAATGCAGAGTGGAAGGCTTATCCTCGAATCCATGCGAAACGAATAGTTTAGGTTCAAATACTTGTGATATACATGATTCAGCTTCAACTGCATGCGAAACAAACGAGTTAGCATCAAATCCATGCGAAACATATGATTTATCACCTAATCAATGCGAAGTAGAAGGCTGATCCTCGAATCCATGCGAAGCAAATGGTTTGGCTTCAAATACTTGTGATACACATGATTTAGTTCCAACAGTATGCGAAACAAACGAGTTCGATTCAAATCCATGCGAAACACATGATTTAGCTTCAAATCAATGCGAAGTACATGGGTTATCTTCGAATCCATGCGAAACAAATTGTTTAACTTCAAATACTTGTGATATACATGATTTAGCTTCAACAGCATGCGAAACAAACGAGTTCGATTCAAATCCATGCGAAACACTTGATTTAGCTTCAAATCAATGCGAATTAGAAGGGTTATCTTCGAATCCATGCGAAACATATGATATAGCTTCAATTACTTGTGATATACATGATTTAGCTTCAACAGCATGCGAAACAAACGAGTTAGCTTCCAATCAATGCGAAACACATGATTTAGATTAAAATCAATACGAAGTAGAAGGCTTATCTTCGAATCCAAGCGAAACCAATGGTTTAGCTTCAAATACTTGTGATATACATGATTTAGCTTCAACAACATGCGAAACAAACGAGTTAGCTTCAAGTCCAAACGAAAAACATGATTTAGCATCAAGTCAACACGAAGTTCATGGCTTAGCTTCAAATCCATGCGTAACGAATGATTTAGCTTGACATACTTGAAAATATAAGTGATATGGCTTCAAATGCAGGCGAAACAAACGAGTTAGCTTCAAATCCATGCGGAACACATGATTTAGCTTCAAATCAATGCGAAGTGGAAGGCTTATCTTCGAATCCGTGCGAAACGAATAGTTTAGCTTCAAATGCTTGTGATATACATGACTTAGCTTCAACAGCATGCGAAACAAACGAGTTAGCTTCAAATCCATGCGAAACACATGATTTAGCTTCAAATCAATGCGAAGTGGAAGGCTTATCTTCGAATCCATGCGAAACAAATGGATTAGATTCATATACTTGTGATACACATGATTTAGCTTCAACAGCATGCGAAATAAACGAGTTAGATCCAAATCCATGCGAAACACATGATTTAGCTTCAAATCAATGCGAAGTAGAAGGGTTATCTTCGAATAAATGCGAAACAAGTAGTTTATCTTCAAATACTTGTGATATACATGATTTAGTTCCAACAGTATGCGAAACAAACGAGTTCGATTCAAATCCATGCGAAACACATGATTTAGCTTCAAATCAATGCGAAGTACATGGGTTATCTTCGAATCCATGCGAAACAAATTGTTTAACTTCAAATACTTGTGATATACATGATTTAGCTTCAACAGCATGCAAAACAAACGAGTTCGATTCAAATCCATGCGAAACACTTGATTTAGTTTCAAATCAATGCGGAGTGGAAGGCTTATCCTCGAATCCATGCGAAACGAATAGTTTAGGTTCAAATACTTGTGATATACATGATTCAGCTTCAACTGCATGCGAAACAAACGAGTTAGCATCAAACCCATGCGAAACATATGATTTATCACCTAATCAATGCGAAGTAGAAGGCTGATCTTCGAATCCATGCGAAGCAAATAGTTTGGCTTCAAATACTTGTGATACACTTGATTTATCTTCAACAGCATGCGAAACAAACGAGTTAGAAGCAAATCCATGCGAAACACATGATTTAGCTTCAAATCAATGCGAAGTAGGAGGCTTATCTCCGAATCCATGAGAAACAAATGGTTTAGCTTCAAATACTTGTGATATACATGACTTAGCTTCAACAGCATGCGAAACAAACGAGTTAGCTTCAAATCCATGCGAAACACATGATTTAGCTTCAAATCAATGCGAATTAGAAGGCTTATCGTCGAATCCATGCGATACATATGATATAGCTTCAAATACTTGTGATATACATGATTTAGCTTCAACAGCATGCAAAACAAACGAGTTAGCTTCGAATCCATGCGAAACATATGATATAGCTTCAATTACTTGTGATATACACGATTTAGCTTCAACAGCATGTGAAACAAACGAGTTAGCTTCAAATCCAAGCGAAACACATGAGTTATATTCAAATCAATGCGAATTTGAAAGCTTAGCTTCAAATCCATGGGAATCAAATGGTTTAGCTTCAAATACTTGTGATATACATGATTTAGCTTCAACTGCTAGCGAAAAAAACGAGTTAGCTTCAAATCCAAGCGAGACACATGATTTAGACTCAAATCAATGTGAAGTAGAAGGCTTAGCTTGGAATAAATGCGAAACAAATGGTTTAGCTTCAAATACTTGTGAAATACATGATTTCAACTTCAACACCATGCGAAACAAACGAGTTAGCTTCAAGTCCAAACGAAAAACATGATTTAGCATCAAGTCAACACGAAGTTCATGGCTTAGCTTCAAATCCATGCGTAACGAATGATTTAGCTTGACATACTTGAAAATATAAGTGATATGGCTTCAAATGCAGGCGAAACAAACGAGTTAGCTTCAAATCCATGCGGAACACATGATTTAGCTTCAAATCAATGCGAAGTGGAAGGCTTATCTTCGAATCCATGCGAAACGAATAGTTTAGATTCAAATACTTTTGATATACATGATTCAGATTCAACAGCATGCGAAACAAACGAGTTAGCTTCAAATCCATGCGAAACACATGATTTAGCTTCAAATCAATGCGAAGTGGAAGGCTTATCTTCGAATCCGTGCGAAACGAATAGTTTAGCTTCAAATGCTTGTGATATACATGACATAGCTTCAACAGCATGCGAAACAAACGAGTTAGCTTCAAATCCATGCGAAACACATGATTTAGCTTCAAATCAATGCGAATTAGAAGGGTTATCTTCGAATCCATGCGAAGCAAATTGTTTAACTTCAAATACTTGTGATATACATGATTTAGTTTCAACAGCATGCGAAACAAACGAGTTCGATTCAAATCCATGCGAAACACATGATTTAGTTTCAAATCAATGCAGAGTGGAAGGCTTATCCTCGAATCCATGCGAAACGAATAGTTTAGGTTCAAATACTTGTGATATACATGATTCAGCTACAACTGCATGCGAAACAAACGAGTTAGCATCAAATCCATGCGAAACATATGATTTATCACCTAATCAATGCGAAGTAGAAGGCTGATCCTCGAATCCATGCGAAGCGAATGGTTTGGCTTCAAATACTTGTGATACACTTGATTTATCTTCAACAGCATGCGAAACAAACGAGTTAGAAGCAAATCCATGCGAACACATGATTTAGCTTCAAATCAATGCGAAGTAGGAGACTTATCTTCGAATCCATGCGAAACAAATGGTTTAGCTTCAAATACTTGGGATATACATGACTTAGCTTCAACAGCATGCGAAACAAACGAGTTATCTTCAAATCCATGCGAAACACATGATTTAGCTTCAAATCAATGCGAATTAGAAGGGTTATCTTCGAATCCATGCGAAACATATGATATAGCTTCAATTACTTGTGATATACATGATTTAGCTTCAACAGCATGCGAAACAAACGAGTTAGCTTCCAATCAATGCGAAACACATGATTTAGATTAAAATCAATACGAAGTAGAAGGCTTATCTTCGAATCCAAGCGAAACCAATGGTTTAGCTTCAAATACTTGTGATATATATGATTTAGCTTCAACAACATGCGAAACAAACGAGTTAGCTTCAAGTCCAAACGAAAAACATGATTTAGCATCAAGTCAACACGAAGTTCATGGCTTAGCTTCAAATCCATGCGTAACGAATGATTTAGCTTGACATACTTGAAAATATAAATGATATGGCTTCAAATGCAGGCGAAACAAATGAGTTATATTCAAATCCATGCGGAACACATGATTTAGCTTCAAATCAATGCGAAGTGGAAGGCTTATCATCGAATCCGTGCGAAACGAATAGTTTAGCTTCAAATGCTTGTGATATACATGACTTAGCTTCAACAGCATGCGAAACAAACGAGTTAGCTTCAAATCCATGCGAAACACATAATTTAGCTTCAAATCAATGCGAAGTGGAAGGCTTATCTTCGAATCCATGCGAAACAAATGGATTAGATTCATATACTTGTGATACACATGATTTAGCTTCAACAGCATGCGAAATAAACGAGTTAGATCCAAATCCATGCGAAACACATGATTTAGCTTCAAATCAATGCGAAGTAGAAGGGTTATCTTCGAATAAATGCGAAACAAGTAGTTTATCTTCAAATACTTGTGATATACATGATTTAGTTCCAACAGTATGCGAAACAAACGAGTTCGATTCAAATCCATGCGAAACACATGATTTAGCTTCAAATCAATGCGAAGTACATGGGTTATCTTCGAATCCATGCGAAACAAATTGTTTAACTTCAAATACTTGTGATATACATGATTTAGCTTCAACAGCATGCGAAACAAACGAGTTCGATTCAAATCCATGCGAAACACTTGATTTAGTTTCAAATCAATGCGGAGTGGAAGGCTTATCCTCGAATCCATGCGAAACGAATAGTTTAGGTTCAAATACTTGTGATATACATGATTCAGCTTCAACTGCATGCGAAACAAACGAGTTAGCATCAAATCCATGCGAAACATATGATTTATCACCTAATCAATGCGAAGTAGAAGGCTGATCTTCGAATCCATGCGAAGCAAATAGTTTGGCTTCAAATACTTGTGATACACTTGATTTATCTTCAACAGCATGCGAAACAAACGAGTTAGAAGCAAATCCATGCGAAACACATGATTTAGCTTCAAATCAATGCGAAGTAGGAGGCTTATCTCCGAATCCATGCGAAACAAATGGATTAGCTTCATATACTTGTGATATATATGATTTAGCTTCAACAGCATACGAAATAAACGAGTTAGATTCAAATCCATGCGAAACACATGATTTAGCTTCAAATCAATGCGAAGTAGGAGGGTTATCTTCGAATCCATGCGAAGCAAATGGTTTAGCTTCAAATACTTGTGATATGCATGATTTAGCTTCAACAGAATGCGAAACAATCGAGTTAGCTTCAAATCCATGCGAAACACATGATTTAGCATCTTATAAATGCGAAGTAGAAGGCTGATCTTCGAATCCATGCGAAGCAAATGGTTTGGCTTGAAATACTTGTGACACACTTGATTTAGCTTCAACAGCATGCGAAACAAACGATGTAGTTTCAAGTCCATGCGAACACATGATTTAGCTTCAAATCAATGCGAAGTAGGAGGCTTATCTTCGAATGCATGCGAAACAAATGGTTTAGCTTCAAATACTTGTGATATACATGACTTAGCTTCAACAGCATGCGAAACAAACGAGTTAGCTTCAAATCCATGCGAAACACATGATTTAGCTTCAAATCAATGCGAATTAGAAGGCTTATCGTCGAATCCATGCGATACATATGATATAGCTTCAAATACTTGTGATATACATGATTTAGCTTCAACAGCATGCAAAACAAACGAGTTAGCTTCGAATCCATGCGAAACATATGATATAGCTTCAATTACTTGTGATATACACGATTTAGCTTCAACAGCATGCGAAACAAACGAGTTAGCTTCAAATCCAAGCGAAACACATGAGTTATATTCAAATCAATGCGAAGTTGAAAGCTTAGCTTCAAATCCATGGGAATCAAATGGTTTAGCTTCAAATACTTGTGATATACATGATTTAGCTTCAACTGCTAGCGAAAAAAACGAGTTAGCTTCAAATCCAAGCGAGACACATGATTTAGACTCAAATCAATGTGAAGTAGAAGGCTTAGCTTGGAATAAATGCGAAACAAATGGTTTAGCTTCAAATACTTGTGAAATACATGATTTAGCTTCAACAACATGCGAAACAAACGAGTTAGCTTCAAGTCCGAACGAAAAACATGATTTAGCATCAAGTCAACGCGAAGTTGATGGCTTAGCTTCAAATCCATGCTAAACGAATGATTTTGCTTCACATACTTGTGAATATAAGTGATATAGCTTCAAATGCAGGCGAAACAAACGAGTTAGCTTAAAACCCATGCGAAACACATGATTTAGCATCTAATAAATGCGAAGTAGAAGGCTTATCTTCGAATCCCTGCGAAGCAAATGGTTTGGCTTCAAATACATGTGATACACTTGATTTAGCTTCAACAGCATGCGAAACAAACGAGGTAGCTTCAAATGCATGCGAACACATGATTTAGCTTCAAATCAATGCGAAGATGGAGGCTTATCTTCGAATCCATGCGAAACAAATGGTTTAGCTTCAAATACTTGTTATATACATGACTTAGCTTCAACAGCATGCGAAACAAACGAGTTAGCTTCAAATCCATGCGAAACACATGATTTAGCTTCAAATCAATGCGAATTAGAAGGGTTACCTTCGAATCCATGCGAAACATATGATATAGCTTCAAATACTTGTGATATACATGATTTAGCTTCAACAGCATGCGAAACAAACGAGTT
Organism: Megalopta genalis; assembly: GCF_051020955.1. NCBI lineage: Eukaryota > Metazoa > Arthropoda > Insecta > Hymenoptera > Halictidae > Megalopta > Megalopta genalis. The sequence goes on along the minus strand of NW_027477038.1, from coordinate 30,208 downwards.
AGCTTCAAATCCATGCGAACAAATGATTTAGCTTCAAATCAATGCGAAGTAGGAGGCTTATCTTCGAATCCATGCGAAACATATGATATAGCTTCAAATACTTGTGATATACATGATTTAGCTTCAACAGCATGCAAAACAAACGAGTTAGCTTCAAATCCATGCGAAACACATGATTTAGATTAAAATCATTGCGATGTAGAAGGCTTATCTTCGAATCCAAGCGAAACAAATGGTTTAGCTTCAAATACTTGTGATATACATGATTTAGCTTCAACAGCATGCGAAACAAACGAGTTAGCTTCAAGTCCAAACGAAAAACATGATTTAGCATCAAGTCAACGCGAAGTTCATGGCTTAGATTCAAATCCATGCGTAACGAATGATGTAGCTTCACATACTTGAAAATATAAGTGATATAGCTTCAAATGCAGGCGAAACAAACGAGTTAGCTTTAAACCCATGCTAAACACATGATTTAGCATCTAATCAATGCGAAGTAGAAGGCTAATCTTCGAATCCATGCGAAACAAATGGTTTAGCTTCAAATACTTGTGATACACTTGATTTAGCTTCAACAGCATGCGAAGCAAACGAGTTAGCTTCAAATCCATGCGAACACATGATTTAGCTTCAAATCAATGCGAAGTAGGAGGCTTATCTTCGAATCCATGCGAAACAAATGGTTTAGCTTCAAATACTTGTGATATACATGATTTAGCTTCAACAGCATGCGAAACAAACGAGTTAGCTTCAAATCCATGCGAAACACATGATTTAGATTTAAATCAATGCGAAGTAGAAGGGTCACCTTCGAATCCATTCGAAACAAATGGTTTAGCCGCAAATACTTGTGATATACATGATTCAGCTTCAACTGCATGCGAAACAAACGAGTCAGCTTCAAATCCATGCGAAACACATGATTTAGCATCTAATAAATGCGAAGTAGAAGGCTGATCTTCGAATCCTTGCGAAGCAAATGGTTTGGCTTCAAATACTTGTGAAACACTTGATTTAGCTTCAACAGCATGCGAAACAAACGAGGTATCTTCAAATCCATGCGAAGACATGATTTAGCTTCAAATCAATGCGAAGTAGGAGGCTTATCTTCGAATCCAAGCGAACCAAATGGTTTAGCTTCAAATACTTGTGATATGCATGATTTAGCTTCAAATACTAACGAAAAAAACGAGTTAGCTTCAAATCCAAGCGAAACACATGATTTAGCCTCAAATCAATGCGAATTAGAAGGGTTATCTTCGAATCCATGCGAAACAAATGATATAGCTTCAAATACTTGTGATATACATGATTTAGCTTCAACAGCATCCGAAACAAACGATTAGCTTCAAATCATTGCGAAACACGTGATTTAGATTGAAATCAATGCGAAGTAGAAGGCTTATCTTCGAATCCATGCGAAACAAATGGTTTAGCTTCAAATACTTGTGATATACATGATTTAGCTTCAACTGCATGCGAAACAAACGTGTTAGCTTAAAATCCATGCAGAACACATGATTTAGCTTCAAATCAATGCGAAGTAGAAGGCTGATCTTCAAATCCATGCGAAGCAAATGGTTTAGCTTCAAATACTTGTGATACACTTGATTTAGCTTCAACTGCTCGCGAATCAAACGAGTTAGCTTCAAAACCATGCGAACACATGATTTAGCTTCAAATCAATGCGAAGTAAGAGGCTTATCTTCGGTTCCATGCGATACAAATGGTTTAGCTTCAAATACTTGTGATATACATGATTGAGATTCAACTGCATGCGAAACAAACGAGTTAGCTTTAAATCCATGCGAAACACATGATTTAGCTTCAAATCAATGCGAAGTAGGAGGCTTATCTTCGAATCCATGCGAAACAAATGGTTTAGCTTCAAATACTTGTGATATACATGATTTAGCTTCAACAGCATGCGAAACAAACGAGTTAGCTTCAAATCCATGCGAAACACATGATTTAGATTTAAATCAATGCGAAGTAGAAGGGTTACCTTCGAATCCATTCGAAACAAATGGTTTAGCCGCAAATACTTGTGATATACATGATTCAGCTTCAACTGCATGCGAAACAAACGAGTCAGCTTCAAATCCATGCGAAACACATGATTTAGCATCTAATAAATGCGAAGTAGAAGGCTGATCTTCGAATCCTTGCGAAGCAAATGGTTTGGCTTCAAATACTTGTGAAACACTTGATTTAGCTTCAACAGCATGCGAAACAAACGAGGTATCTTCAAATCCATGCGAAGACATGATTTAGCTTCAAATCAATGCGAAGTAGGAGGCTTATCTTCGAATCCAAGCGAACCAAATGGTTTAGCTTCAAATACTTGTGATATGCATGATTTAGCTTCAAATACTAGCGAAAAAAACGAGTTAGCTTCAAATCCAAGCGAAACACATGATTTAGCCTCAAATCAATGCGAATTAGAAGGGTTATCTTCGAATCCATGCGAAACAAATGATATAGCTTCAAATACTTGTGATATACATGATTTAGCTTCAACAGCATCCGAAACAAACGATTAGCTTCAAATCATTGCGAAACACGTGATTTAGATTAAAATCAATGCGAAGTAGAAGGCTTATCTTCGAATCCATGCGAAACAAATGGTTTAGCTTCAAATACTTGTGATATACATGATTTAGCTTCAACTGCATGCGAAACAAACGTGTTAGCTTAAAATCCATGCAGAACACATGATTTAGCTTCAAATCAATGCGAAGTAGAAGGCTGATCTTCAAATCCATGCGAAGCAAATGGTTTAGCTTCAAATACTTGTGATACACTTGATTTAGCTTCAACTGCTCGCGAATCAAACGAGTTAGCTTCAAAACCATGCGAACACATGATTTAGCTTCAAATCAATGCGAAGTAAGAGGCTTATCTTCGGTTCCATGCGATACAAATGGTTTAGCTTCAAATACTTGTGATATACATGATTGAGATTCAACTGCATGCGAAACAAACGAGTTAGCTTTAAATCCATGCGAAACACATGATTTAGATTAAAATCAATGCGAAGTAGAAGGCTTATCTTCGAATCCATGCGAAACAAATGGTTTAGCTTCAATTACTTGTGATATACATGATTTAGCTACAACTGCAAGCGAAAAAAACGAGTTAGCTTCAAATCCTTGCGACACACATGATTTAGTTTCAAATCAATGCGATGTAAGAGGATTATCTTCGATCCCATGCGATACAAATGGTTTAGCTTCAAATACTTGTGATATACATGATTTAGCTACAACAGCATGCGAAACAAACGAATCAATCAATGCGAATTAGAAGGGTTATCTTGGAATCCATGCGAAACGTATGATATAGCTTCAAATACTTGTGATATACATGATTTAGCTACAACAGCATGCGAAAAAAACGAGTTAGCTTCAAAACCAAGCGAAACACATGATTTAGCCTCAAATCAATGCGAAGTAGAAGGCTTAGCTTCGAATAAATGCGAAACAAATGGTTTAGCTTCAAATACTTGTGATATACATGATTTAGCTTCAACTGCATGCGAAACAAACGAGTTAACTTCAAATCCATGCGAAACACATGAGTTAGCTTCAAATCAATGCGAAGTGCAAGGCTTATCTTCGAATCCATGCGAAGCAAATGGTTTAGCTTCAAATACTTTTGATACACTTGATTTAGCTTCAACAGCATGCGAAACAAACGAGTTAGCTTCAAATCCATGCGAAACACATGATTTAGCATCAAATCAATGCGATGTGGAAGGCTTATCTTCGAATCCATGCGAAACGAATAGTTTAGCTTCAAATACGTGTGATATACATGAGTCAGCTTCAACTGCATGCGAAACAAACGAGTTAGCTTCAAATCCATGCGAAACACATGATTTAGCTTCAAATCAATGCGAAGTAGGAGGAATATCTTCGATTCCTTGCGAAACCTATGATATAGCTTCAAATACTTGTGATATACATGATTTAGCTTCAACAGCATACGAAAAAAACGAGTTAGCTTCAAAACCAAGCGAAACACATGATTTAGCCTCAAATCAATGCGAAGTGGAAGGCTTAGCTTCGAATAAATGCGAAACAAATGGTTTAGCTTCAAATACTTGTGATATACATGAATTAACTACAACAGCATGCGAAATGTACGAGTTAGATTCAAATCCATGCGAAACACATGATTTAGCTTCAAATCAATGCGAAGTAGTAGGCTTATCTTCGAATCCATGCGAAACAAATGGTTTAGCTTCAAATACTTGTGATATACATGATTTAGCTACAACAGCATGCGAAAAAATCGAGTTTGCTTCAAAACCAAGCGAAACACATGATTTAGCCTCAAATCAATGCGAAGTAGAAGGCTTAGCTTCGAATAAATGCGAAACAAATGGTTTAGCTTCAAATACTTGTTATATATATGATTTAGCTTCAACTGCTCGCGAATCAAACAAGTTAGCTTCAAATCCATGCGAAACAAATGGTTTAGCTTCAATTACTTGTGATATACATGATTTAGCTACAACTGCATGCGAAGCAAACGAGTTAGCTTCAAATCCATGCGAACACATGATTTAGCTTCAAATCAATGCGAAGTAGGATTCTTATCTTCGAATCCATGCGAAACAAATGGTTTTGCTTCAAATACTTGTGATATACATGATTTAGCTTCAACAGCATGCGAAACAAACGAGTTAGCTTCAAATCCATGCGAAACACATGATTTAGATTTAAATCAATGCGAAGTAGAAGGGTTACCTTCGAATCCATTCGAAACAAATGGTTTAGCCGCAAATACTTGTGATATACATGATTCAGCTTCAACTGCATGCGAAACAAACGAGTCAGCTTCAAATCCATGCGAAACACATGATTTAGCATCTAATAAATGCGAAGTAGAAGGCTGATCTTCGAATCCATGCGAAGCAAATGGTTTGGCTTCAAATACTTGTGAAACACTTGATTTAGCTTCAACAGCATGCGAAACAAACGAGGTATCTTCAAATCCATGCGAACACATGATTTAGCTTCAAATCAATGCGAAGTAGGAGGCTTATCTTCGAATCCAAGCGAACCAAATGGTTTAGCTTCAAATACTTGTGATATACATGACTTAGCTTCAACAGCATGCGAAACAAACGAGTTAGCTTCAAATCCATGCGAAACACATGATTTAGCTTCAAATCAATGCGAATTAGAAGGGTTATCTTTGAATCCATGCGAAACATATGATATAGCTTCAAATACTTGTGATATACACGATTTAGCTTCAACAGCATGCGAAAGAAACGAGTTAGCTTCAAATCCATGCGAACACATGATTTAGCTTCAAATCAATGCGAAGTACGAGGCTTATCTTCGAATCCATGCGAAACAAATGGTTTAGCTTCAAATACTTGTGATATACATGATATAGCTTCAACAGCATGCGAAACAAACGAGTTCGATTCAAATCCATGCGAAACGCATGATTTAGCTTCAAATCAATGCGAAGTACATGGGTTATCATGGAATCCATGCGAAACAAATCGTTTAACTTCAAATACTTGTGATATACATGATTTAGCTTCAACAGCATTCGAAACAAACGAGTTCGATTCAAATCCATGCGAAACACATGATTTAGTTTCAAATCAATGCGAAGTGGAAGGCTAATCCTCGAATCCATGCGAAACAGATGGATTAGCTTCATATACTTGTGATATACATGATTTAGCTTCAACAGCATACGAAATAAACGAGTTAGATTGAAATTCATGCGAAACACATGATTTAACTTCAAATCAATGCGAAGTAGAAGGGTTATCTTCGAATCCATGCGAAACAAATGGTTTAGCTTCAAATACTTGTGATATACATGACTTAGCTTCAACTGCATGCGAAAAAAACGAGTTTGCTTAAAATCCATGCGGAACACATGATTTAGCCGTAATTCAATGCGAAGTAGAAGGCAGATCTTCGAATCCATGCGTAACAAATGGTTTAGCTTCAAATACTTGTGATATACATGATTTAGCTACAACAGCATGCGAAAAAATCGAGTTTGCTTCAAAGCCAAGCGAAACACATGATTTAGCCTCAAATCAATGCGAAGTAGAAGGCTTAGCTTCGAATAAATGCGAAACAAATGGTTTAGCTTCAAATACTTGTGATATATATGATTTAGCTTCAACTGCTCGCGAATCAAACAAGTTAGCTTCAAATCCATGCGAAACAAATGGTTTAGCTTCAATTACTTGTGATATACATGATTTAGCTACAACTGCGTGCGAAGCAAACGAGTTAGCTTCAAATCCATGCGAACACATGATTTAGCTTCAAATCAATGCGAAGTAGGAGGCTTATCTTCGAATCCATGCGAAACAAATGGTTTAGCTTCAAATACTTGTGATATACATGATTTAGCTTCAACAGCATGCGAAACAAACGAGTTAGCTTCAAATCCATGCGAAACACATGATTTAGATTTAAATCAATGCGAAGTAGAAGAGTTACCTTCGAATCCATTCGAAACAAATGGTTTAGCCGCAAATACTTGTGATATACATGATTCAGCTTCAACTGCATGCGAAACAAACGAGTCAGCTTCAAATCCATGCGAAACACATGATTTAGCATCTAATAAATGCGAAGTAGAAGGCTGATCTTCGAATCCATGCGAAGCAAATGGTTTGGCTTCAAATACTTGTGAAACACTTGATTTAGCTTCAACAGCATGCGAAACAAACGAGGTATCTTCAAATCCATGCGAACACATGATTTAGCTTCAAATCAATGCGAAGTAGGAGGCTTATCTTCGAATCCAAGCGAACCAAATGGTTTAGCTTCAAATACTTGTGATATATATGATTTAGCTTCAACAGCATGCGAAATAAACGAGTTAGCTTCAAATCCTTGCGAAACACATGATTTAGTTTCAAATCAATGCGATGTAAGAGGATTATCTTCGATCCCATGCGATACAAATGGTTTAGCTTCAAATACTTGTGATATACATGATTTAGCTACAACAGCATGCGAAACAAACGAATCAATCAATGCGAATTAGAAGGGTTATCTTGGAATCCATGCGAAACGTATGCTATAGCTTCAAATACTTGTGATATACATGATTCAGCTTCAACTGCATGCGAAACAAACGAGTTAGCTTCAAATCCATGCGAAACACATGATTTAGATTAAAATCAATGCGAAGTAGAAGGCTTATCATCGAATCCATGCGAAACAAATGGTTTAGCTTCAAATACTTGTGATATACATGACTTAGCTTCAACTGCATGCGAAAAAAACGAGTTTGCTTAAAATCCATGCGGAACACATGATTTAGCCGTAATTCAATGCGAAGTAGAAGGCAGATCTTCGAATCCATGCGTAACAAATGGTTTAGCTTCAAATACTTGTGATATACATGATTTAGCTACAACAGCATGCGAAAAAATCGAGTTTGCTTCAAAGCCAAGCGAAACACATGATTTAGCCTCAAATCAATGCGAAGTAGGAGGCTTATCTTCGAATCCATGCGAAACAAATGGTTTAGCTTCAAATACTTATGATACACTTGATTTAGCTTCAACAGCATGCGAAGCAAACGAGTTAGCTTCAAATCCATGCGAAACACATGATTTAGCTTCAAATCAATGCGAAGTAGTAGGCTTATCTTCGAATCCATGCGAAACAAATGGTTTAGCTTCAAATACTTGTGATATACATGATTTAGCTACAACAGCATGCGAAAAAATCGAGTTTGCTTCAAAACCAAGCGAAACACATGATTTAGCCTCAAATCAATGCGAAGTAGAAGGCTTAGCTTCGAATAAATGCGAAACAAATGGTTTAGCTTCAAATACTTGTGATATATATGATTTAGCTTCAACTGCTCGCGAATCAAACAAGTTAGCTTCAAATCCATGCGAAACAAATGGTTTAGCTTCAATTACTTGTGATATACATGATTTAGCTACAACTGCATGCGAAGCAAACGAGTTAGCTTCAAATCCATGCGAACACATGATTTAGCTTCAAATCAATGCGAAGTAGGAGGCTTATCTTCGAATCCATGCGAAACAAATGGTTTTGCTTCAAATACTTGTGATATACATGATTTAGCTTCAACAGCATGCGAAACAAACGAGTTAGCTTCAAATCCATGCGAAACACATGATTTAGATTTAAATCAATGCGAAGTAGAAGGGTTACCTTCGAATCCATTCGAAACAAATGGTTTAGCCGCAAATACTTGTGATATACATGATTCAGCTTCAACTGCATGCGAAACAAACGAGTCAGCTTCAAATCCATGCGAAACACATGATTTAGCATCTAATAAATGCGAAGTAGAAGGCTGATCTTCGAATCCATGCGAAGCAAATGGTTTGGCTTCAAATACTTGTGAAACACTTGATTTAGCTTCAACAGCATGCGAAACAAACGAGGTATCTTCAAATCCATGCGAACACATGATTTAGCTTCAAATCAATGCGAAGTAGGAGGCTTATCTTCGAATCCAAGCGAACCAAATGGTTTAGCTTCAAATACTTGTGATATACATGACTTAGCTTCAACAGCATGCGAAACAAACGAGTTAGCTTCAAATCCATGCGAAACACATGATTTAGCTTCAAATCAATGCGAATTAGAAGGGTTATCTTTGAATCCATGCGAAACATATGATATAGCTTCAAATACTTGTGATATACACGATTTAGCTTCAACAGCATGCGAAAGAAACGAGTTAGCTTCAAATCCATGCGAACACATGATTTAGCTTCAAATCAATGCGAAGTACGAGGCTTATCTTCGAATCCATGCGAAACAAATGGTTTAGCTTCAAATACTTGTGATATACATGATATAGCTTCAACAGCATGCGAAACAAACGAGTTCGATTCAAATCCATGCGAAACGCATGATTTAGCTTCAAATCAATGCGAAGTACATGGGTTATCATGGAATCCATGCGAAACAAATCGTTTAACTTCAAATACTTGTGATATACATGATTTAGCTTCAACAGCATTCGAAACAAACGAGTTCGATTCAAATCCATGCGAAACACATGATTTAGTTTCAAATCAATGCGAAGTGGAAGGCTAATCCTCGAATCCATGCGAAACAGATGGATTAGCTTCATATACTTGTGATATACATGATTTAGCTACAACAGCATGCGAAAAAATCGAGTTTGCTTCAAAGCCAAGCGAAACACATGATTTAGCCTCAAATCAATGCGAAGTAGGAGGCTTATCTTCGAATCCATGCGAAACAAATGGTTTAGCTTCAAATACTTGTGATATATATGATTTAGCTTCAACTGCTCGCGAATCAAACAAGTTAGCTTCAAATCCATGCGAAACAAATGGTTTAGCTTCAATTACTTGTGATATACATGATTTAGCTACAACTGCATGCGAAGCAAACGAGTTAGCTTCAAATCCATGCGAACACATGATTTAGCTTCAAATCAATGCGAAGTAGGAGGCTTATCTTCGAATCCATGCGAAACAAATGGCTTTGCTTCAAATACTTGTGATATACATGATTTAGCTTCAACAGCATGCGAAACAAACGAGTTAGCTTCAAATCCATGCGAAACACATGATTTAGATTTAAATCAATGCGAAGTAGAAGGGTTACCTTCGAATCCATTCGAAACAAATGGTTTAGCCGCAAATACTTGTGATATACATGATTCAGCTTCAACTGCATGCGAAACAAACGAGTCAGCTTCAAATCCATGCGAAACACATGATTTAGCATCTAATAAATGCGAAGTAGAAGGCTGATCTTCGAATCCATGCGAAGCAAATGGTTTGGCTTCAAATACTTGTGAAACACTTGATTTAGCTTCAACAGCATGCGAAACAAACGAGGTATCTTCAAATCCATGCGAACACATGATTTAGCTTCAAATCAATGCGAAGTAGGAGGCTTATCTTCGAATCCAAGCGAACCAAATGGTTTAGCTTCAAATACTTGTGATATATATGATTTAGCTTCAACAGCATGCGAAATAAACGAGTTAGCTTCAAATCCTTGCGAAACACATGATTTAGTTTCAAATCAATGCGATGTAAGAGGATTATCTTCGATCCCATGCGATACAAATGGTTTAGCTTCAAATACTTGTGATATACATGATTTAGCTACAACAGCATGCGAAACAAACGAATCAATCAATGCGAATTAGAAGGGTTATCTTGGAATCCATGCGAAACGTATGCTATAGCTTCAAATACTTGTGATATACATGATTCAGCTTCAACTGCATGCGAAACAAACGAGTTAGCTTCAAATCCATGCGAAACACATGATTTAGATTAAAATCAATGCGAAGTAGAAGGCTTATCATCGAATCCATGCGAAACAAATGGTTTAGCTTCAAATACTTGTGATATACATGATTTAGCTACAACAGCATGCGAAAAAAACGAGTTAGCTTCAAAACCAAGCGAAACACATGATTTAGCCTCAAATCAATGCGAAGTAGATGGCTTAGCTTCGAATCCATGCGAAACAAATGGTTTAGCTTCAAATACTTGTGATATACATGATTTAGCTTCAACTGCATGCGAAACAAACGTGTTAGCTTAAAATCCATGCAGAACACATGATTTAGCTTCAAATCAATGCGAAGTTGAAGGCTGATCTTCAAATCCATGCGAAGCAAATGGTTTAGCTTCAAATACTTGTCATACACTTGATTTAGCTTCAACTGCTCGCGAATCAAAAGAGTTAGCTTCAAAACCATGCGAACACATGATTTAGCTTCAAATCAATGCGAAGTAAGAGGCTTATCTTCGGTTCCATGCGATACAAATGGTTTAGCTTCAAATACTTGTGATATACATGATTGAGCTTCAACTGCATGCGAAACAAACGAGTTAGCTTTAAATCCATGCGAAACACATGATTTAGATTAAAATCAATGCGAAGTAGAAGGCTTATCTTCGAATCCATGCGAAACAAATGGTTTAGCTTTAATTACTTGTGATATACATGATTTAGCTACAACTGCATGCGAAAAAAACGAGTTAGCTTCAAAACCAAGCGAAACACATGATTTAGCCTCAAATCAATGCGAAGTAGAAGACTTAGCTTCGAATAAATGCGAAACAAATGGTTTAGCTTCAAATACTTGTGATATATATGATTTAGCTTCAACAGCATGCGAAATAAACGAGTTAGCTTCAAATCCTTGCGAAACACATGATTTAGTTTCAAATCAATGCGATGTAAGAGGATTATCTTCGATCCCATGCGATACAAATGGTTTAGCTTCAAATACATGTGATATACATGATTTAGCTACAACAGCATGCGAAACAAACGAATCAATCAATGCGAATTAGAAGGGTTATCTTGGAATCCATGCGAAACGTATGATATAGCTTCAAATACTTGTGATATACATGATTTAGCTTCAACAGCATGCGAAACAAACGAGTTAGCTTCAAATCCATGCGAAACACATGATTTAGCATCAAATCAATGCGAAGTAGAAGGCTGATCTTCGAATCCATGCGAAGCAAATGGTTTAGCTTCAAATACTTGTGATATACATGAATTAGCTACAACAGCATGCGAAATGTACGAGTTAGATTCAAATCCTTGCGAAACACATGATTTAGCTTCAAATCAATGCGAAGTAGTAGGCTTATCTTCGAATCCATGCGAAACAAATGGTTTAGCTTCAAATACTTGTGATATACATGATTTAGCTACAACAGCATGCGAAAAAAACGAGTTAGCTTCAAAACCAAGCGAAACACATGATTTAGCCTCAAATCAATGCGAAGTAGAAGGCTTTGCTTCGAATAAATGCGAAACAAATGGTTTAGCTTCAAATACTTGTGATATATATGATTTAGCTTCAACTGCTCGCGAATCAAACAAGTTAGCTTCAAATCCATGCGAAACAAATGGTTTAGCTTCAATTACTTGTGATATACATGATTTAGCTATAACTGCATGCGAAAAAACGAGTTAGCTTCAAATCCATGCGAAACACATGATTTAGCCTCAAATCAATGCGAAGTAGAAGACTTAGCTTCGAATAAATGCGAAACAAATGGTTTAGCTTCAAATACTTGTGATATATATGATTTAGCTTCAACAGCATGCGAAATAAACGAGTTAGCTTCAAATCCTTGCGAAACACATGATTTAGTTTCAAATCAATGCGATGTAAGAGGATTATCTTCGATCCCATGCGATACAAATGGTTTAGCTTCAAATACATGTGATATACATGATTTAGCTACAACAGCATGCGAAACAAACGAATCAATCAATGCGAATTAGAAGGGTTATCTTGGAATCCATGCGAAACGTATGATATAGCTTCAAATACTTGTGATATACATGATTTAGCTTCAACAGCATGCGAAACAAACGAGTTAGCTTCAAATCCATGCGAAACACATGATTTAGCATCAAATCAATGCGAAGTAGAAGGCTGATCTTCGAATCCATGCGAAGCAAATGGTTTAGCTTCAAATACTTGTGATATACATGAATTAGCTACAACAGCATGCGAAATGTACGAGTTAGATTCAAATCCTTGCGAAACACATGATTTAGCTTCAAATCAATGCGAAGTAGTAGGCTTATCTTCGAATCCATGCGAAACAAATGGTTTAGCTTCAAATACTTGTGATATACATGATTTAGCTACAACAGCATGCGAAAAAAACGAGTTAGCTTCAAAACCAAGCGAAACACATGATTTAGCCTCAAATCAATGCGAAGTAGAAGGCTTTGCTTCGAATAAATGCGAAACAAATGGTTTAGCTTCAAATACTTGTGATATACAGGGTGTCCCACAATTATTTTAACAGCCGAAAATGAGGGGTAGCTGAGGTCATTTGAAGTAACTTTTTCCTTTGCGAAAATGCAATCCGCGGCTTTGTTTACGAGTTATTAACGAAAAACACTGGCCAATGAGAGGTGACGGTGCGAGAGGGAGGGTCCGCGAGAGAGTCCGCAGCACGATGCTTTGACAGAAGGTCGGGACGGACTCGAGCCGCGTTCGAAGTATTGAACAAGTCACGAAGCGAGAACTTTCCGGATTTTTTTAACTACATAACAGTGATATTTTTAAGATAAACGCTGTTCACCTTTACTTTAGAACGTCTGAAGAATATTCACTAATTTTTCGGTCTCGAAATAATATGTAGTTTAACCGTGACAGTCGTTTTAATTTTTTGGTGTGCATGACACCTTATGTGTACCATATGAAATTTTTATGCGAGGTGTACAGTGAAGATTAACGAATGATTTGCAAAGCTGATTTAATAATAAATAAGGGACGTAAAGGATTTGTTTATTAGAGAGTTATGAAAAATATTATCAGTAAGAAACTCACCCATTTAGTTGAGGATGCATTTGCTGGCTGAAATTCATGATGTCGAAGGGCACTGACCTTGTACAACGTACAGCTGATCTTTCACTGCACTGTCACTAAACACTGATCACTTAATTAATCACTGATAATCCGAATCACTTGTGGATATTTAAGAAAGATCACTGAGACTCGTTCGCGGATAATCGTTTATTCGACGCGTTCGTTCGGAAGTCGACGTTTCACTGCCAAAAAATCGAGGCCTCGACCGTGGGCCCTTGTCGTTCGTCTTTCGGCCGTCCGAGGAAATAACACCCGATACTATTTTCTTCGAAGCGCAGGGTACCGCCAAATGAAATAAACAAGATATGCCGAGACGTAAACTGTGTCCGACCCGCTGTCACCCTGCGCTCTTAGAACGTAATTAATGGCCGTGCGAAGAAAATGGTATCGAGTGTCATTTCCTCGGACGGCCGAACGAAGAACAACAAGGTCCCACAGTCAAGGCCTGAATTTTTCGGCAGTGAAACGTCGACTTCCGAACGAACGCGTCGAATAAACGATTATCCGCGAACGAGTCTCAGTGATCTTTCTTAAATATCCACAAGTGATTCGGATTATCAGTGATTAAATAACTGATCAGTGTTTGGTGACAGTGCAGTGTAAGTGAACTTCGCAAATAACCATACCGGAGGTTCCACCGACAGTATCCCTCGAATGTTGCGGTCATCGACCTGGGATCAGCTGTTCGTTGTACGAGGTCAGTACGTACGAGTCAGCAAATGCATCCTCAACTAAATGGGTGAGTTTCTTATCGATAATATTTTTCATATTTCTCTAAAAAACAAATCCTTTACGTACCTTAACGCGATTATTTCGAAAAATTAGTGAATATTCTTCAGACGTTCTAAAGTAAAGGTGAACAGCGTTTATCTTAAAAATATCACTGTTATGTAGTTAAAAAAATCCGGAAAGTTCTCGCTTCGTGACTTGTTCAATACTTCGAACGCGGCTCGAGTCCGTCCCGACCTTCTGTCAAAGCATCGTGCTGCGGACTCTCTCGCGGACCCTCTCTCTCGCACCGTCACCTCTCATTGGCCAGTGTTTTTCGTTAATAACTCGTAAACAAAGCCGCGGATTGCATTTTCGCAAAGGAAAAAGTTACTTCAAATGACCTCAGCTACCCCTCATTTTCGGCTGTTAAAATAATTGTGGGACACCCTGTATATGATTTAGCTTCAACTGCTCGCGAATCAAACAAGTTAGCTTCAAATCCATGCGAAACAAATGGTTTAGCTTCAATTACTTGTGATATACATGATTTAGCTACAACTGCATGCGAAAAAACGAGTTAGCTTCAAATCCATGCGAAACACATGATTTAGCTTCAAATCAATGCGAATTAGAAGGGTTATCTTGGAATCCATGCGAAAAGTATGATATAGCTTCAAATACTTGTGATATATATGATTTAGCTTCAACAGCATTCGAAACAAACGAGTTAGCTTCAAATCCATGCGAAACACATGATTTAGCTTCAAATCAATGCAAAGTAGAAGGCTGATCTTCGAATCCATGCGTAACAAATGGTTTAGCTTCAAATACTTGTGATATACATGATTTAGCTTCAACAGCATGCGAAACAAACGAGTTAGCTTCAAATCCATGCGAAACACATGATTTAGCTTCAAATCAATGCGAATTTGAAGGGTTATATTGGAATCCATGCGAAACGTATGATATAGCTTCAAATACTTGTGATATACATGATCTAGCTTCAACAGCATGCGAAACAAACGAGTTAGCTTCAAATCCTTGCGAAACACATGATTTAGTATCAAGTCAACGCGAAGTTGATGGCTTAGCTTCAAATCCATGCGAAACAAATGGTTTAGCTTCAAATACTTGTGATATATATGATTTAGCTTCAACTGCTCGCGAATCAAACAAGTTAGCTTCAAATCCATGCGAAACAAATGGTTTATCTTCAATTACTTGTGATATACATGATTTAGCTACAACTGCATGCGAAAAAAACGAGTTAGCTTCAAATCCATGCGAAACACATGATTTAGCTTCAAATCAATGCGAATTAGAAGGGTTATCTTGGAATCCATGCGAAAAGTATGATATAGCTTCAAATACTTGTGATATATATGATTTAGCTTCAACAGCATGCGAAACAAACGAGTTAGCTTCAAATCCATGCGAAACACATGATTTAGCTTCAAATCAATGCGAAGTAGGAGGCTCATCTTCGATCCCATGCGATACAAATGGTTTAGCTTCAAATACTTGTGATATACATGATTTAGCTTCAACAGCATGCGAAACAAACGAGTTAGCTTCAAATCCATGCGAAACACATGATTTAGCTTCAAATCAATGCGAGTTTGAAGGGTTATATTGGAATCCAAGCGAAACGTATGATATAGCTTCAAATACTTGTGATATATATGATTTAGCTTCAACTGCTCGCGAATCAAACAAGTTAGCTTCAAATCCATGCGAAACAAATGGTTTAGCTTCAATTACTTGTGATATACATGATTTAGCTACAACTGCATGCGAAAAAAACGAGTTAGCTTCAAATCCATGCGAAACACATGATTTAGCTTCAAATCAATGCGAATTAGAAGGGTTATCTTGGAATCCATGCGAAAAGTATGATATAGCTTCAAATACTTGTGATATATATGATTTAGCTTCAACAGCATGCGAAACAAACGAGTTAGCTTCAAATCCATGCGAAACACATGATTTAGCTTCAAATCAATGCGAAGTAGGAGGCTCATCTTCGATCCCATGCGATACAAATGGTTTAGCTTCAAATACTTGTGATATACATGATTTAGCTTCAACAGCATGCGAAACAAACGAGTTAGCTTCAAATCCATGCGAAACACATGATTTAGCTTCAAATCAATGCGAGTTTGAAGGGTTATATTGGAATCCAAGCGAAACGTATGATATAGCTTCAAATACTTGTGATATACATGATCTAGCTTCAACAGCATGCGAAACAAGCGAGTTAGCTTCAAATCCTTGCGAAACACATGATTTAGTATCAAGTCAACGCGAAGTTGATGGCTTAGCTTCAAATCCATGCGAAACGAATGATTTAGCTTCACATACTTGTGAATATAAGTGATATAGCTTCAAATGCAGGCGAAACAAACGAGTTAGCTTCAAACCCATGATAAACACATGATTTAGCATCTATTCAATGCGAAGTAGAAGACTAATCTTCGAATCCATGCGAAACAAATGATATAGCTTCAAATACTTGTGATATACATGATTTAGTTTCAACAGCATGCGAAACAAACGAGTTAGCTTCAAATCCATGCGAAACACATGATTTAGCTTCAAATCAATGCGAAGTAGTAGGCTTATCTTCGAATCCATGCGAAACAAATGGTTTAGCTTCAAATACTTGTGATATACATGATTTAGCTACAACAGCATGCGAAAAAAACGAGTTAGCTTCAAAACCAAGCGAAACACATGATTTAGCCTCAAATCAACGCGAAGTAGAAGGCTTAGCTTCGAATAAATGCGAAACAAATGGTTTAGCTTCAAATACTTGTGATATATATGATTTAGCTTCAACTGCTCGCGAATCAAACAAGTTCGCTTCAAATCCATGCGAAACAAATGGTTTAGCTTCAATTACTTGTGATATACATGATTTAGCTACAACTGCATGCGAAAAAAACGAGTTAGCTTCAAATCCATGCGAAACAAATGGTTTAGCTTCAATTACTTGTGATATACATGATTTAGCTACAACTGCATGCGAAACAAACGAGTTAACTTCAAATCCATGCGAAACACATGAGTTAGCTTCAAATCAATGCGAAGTGCAAGGCTTATCTTCGAATCCATGCGAAGCAAATGGTTTAGCTTCAAATACTTTTGATACACTTGATTTAGCTTCAACAGCATGCGAAACAAACGAGTTAGCTTCAAATCCATGCGAAACACATGATTTAGCATCAAATCAATGCGATGTGGAAGGCTTATCTTCGAATCCTTGCGAAACGTATGATATAGCTTCAAATACTTGTGATATACATGATTTAGCTTCAACAGCATGCGAAAAAAACGAGTTAGCTTCAAAACCAAGCGAAACACATGATTTAGCCTCAAATCAATGCGAAGAGGAAGGCTTAGCTTCGAATAAATGCGAAACAAATGGTTTAGCTTCAAATACTTGTGATATATATGATTTAGCTTCAACTGCTCGCGAATCAAACAAGGTAGCTTCAAATCCATGCGAAACACATGATTTAGCATCAAATCAATGCGAAGTGGAAGGCTTATCTTCGAATCCATGCGAAACAAATGGATCAGATTCATATACTTGTGATATACATGATTTAGCTTCAACTGCATGCGAAACAAACGAGTTAGCTTCAAATCCATGCGAAACACATGATTTAGATTAAAATCAATGCGAAGTAGAAGGCTTATCTTCGAATCCATGCGAAACAAATGGTTTAGCTTCAAATACTTGTGATATACATGATTTAGCTTCAACTGCATGCGAAACAAACGAGTTAGCTTATAATCCATGCGAAACACATGATTTAGATTAAAATCAATGCGAAGTAGAAGGCTTATCTTCGAATCCATGCGAAACAAATGGTTTAGCTTCAAATACTTGTGATATACATGATTTAGCTTCAACAGCATGCGAAACAAACGAGTAAGCTTCAAATCCATGCGAAACACATGATTTAGCATCAAATCAATGAGAAGTGGAAGGCTTATCTTCGAATCCATGCGAAACGAATAGTTTAGCTTCAAATACTTGTGATCTACATGATTCAGCTTCAACTGCATGCGAAACAAACGAGTTAGCTTCAAATCCATGCGGAACACATGATGTAGCTTCAAATCAATGCGAAGTAGGAGGCTTATTTTCGATTCCATGCGATACAAATGGTTTAGCTTCAAATACGTGTGATATATATGATTTAGCTTCAACAGCATGCGAAACAAACGAGTTAGCTTCAAATCCATGCGAAACACATGATTTAGCATCAAATCAATGCTAAGTAGAAGGCTGATCTTCGAATCCATGCGTAACAAATGGTTTAGCTTCAAATACTTGTGATATACATGATTTAGCTTCAACAGCATGCGAAACAAACGAGTTAGCTTCAAATCCATGCGAAACACATGATTTAGCTTCAAATCAATGCGAATTAGAAGAGTTGTCTTCGGTTCCATGCGATACAAATGGTTTAGCTTCAAATATATGTGATGTACATGATTTAGCTTCAACAGCATGCGAAAAAAACGAGTTAGCTTCAAATCCATGCGAAACACATGATTTAGCATCAAATCAATGCGAAGTAGAAGGCTGATCTTCGAATCCATGCGAAGCAAATGGTTTAGCTTCAAATACTTGTGATCTACATGATTCAGCTTCAACTGCATGCGAAACAAACGAGTTAGCTTTAAATCCATGCGAAACACATGATTTAGATTCAAATCAATGCGAATTAGAAGGGTTATCTTGGAATCCATGCGTAACAAATGGTTTAGCTTCAAATACTTGTGATATACATGATTTAGCTTCAACAGCATGCGAAACAAACGAGTTAGCTTCAAATCCATGCGAAACACATGATTTAGCTTCAAATCAATGCGAATTAGAAGAGTTGTCTTCGGTTCCATGCGATACAAATGGTTTAGCTGCAAATATATGTGATGTACATGATTTAGCTTCAACAGCATGCGAAACAAACGAGTTAGCTTCAAATCCATGCGGAACACATGATGTAGCTTCAAATCAATGCGAAGTAGGAGGCTTATTTTCGATTCCATGCGATACAAATGGTTTAGCTTCAAATACTTGTGATATACATGATTTAGCTTCAACAGCATGCGAAACAAACGAGTTAGCTTTAAATCCATGCGACACACATGATTTAGATTCAAATCAATGCGAATTAGAAGGGTTATCTTGGAATCCATGCGTAACAAATGGTTTAGCTTCAAATACTTGTGATCTACATGATTCAGCTTCAACAGCACGCGAAAAAAAAAGAGTTAGCTTCAAATCCATGCGAAACACATGATTTAGCATCAAATCAATGCGAAGTAGAAGGCTGATCTTCGAATCCATGCGAAGCAAATGGTTTAGCATCAAATACTTTTGATACACTTGAGTTAGCTTCAACAGCATGCGAAACAAACGAGTTAGCTTCAAATCCTTGCGAAACACATGATTTAGCATCAAATCAATGCGAAGTGGAAGACTTATCTTCGAATCCATGCGAAACGTATAGTTTAGCTTCAAATACTTGTGATCTACATGATTCAGCTTCAACTGCATGCGAAACAAACGAGTTAGCTTCAAATCCATGCGGAACACATGATGTAGCTTCAAATCAATGCGAAGTAGGAGGCTTATTTTCGATTCCATGCGATACAAATGGTTTAGCTTCAAATACTTGTGATATACATGATTTAGCTTCAACAGCATGCGAAACAAACGAGTTAACTTCAAATCCATGCGAAACACATGAGTTAGCTTCAAATCAATGCGAAGTGCAAGGCTTATCTTCGAATCCATGCGAAGCAAATGGTTTAGCTTCAAATACTTTTGATACACTTGATTTAGCTTCAACAGCATGCGAAACAAACGAGTTAGCTTCAAATCCATGCGAAACACATGATTTAGCATCAAATCAATGCGATGTGGAAGGCTTATCTTCGAATCCTTGCGAAACGTATGATATAGCTTCAAATACTTGCGATATACATGATTTAGATTCAACAGCATGCGAAAAAAACGAGTTAGCTTCAAAACCAAGCGAAACACATGATTTAGCCTCAAATCAATGCGAAGAGGAAGGGTTAGCTTCGAATAAATGCGAAACAAATGGTTTAGCTTCAAATACTTGTGATATATATGATTTAGCTTCAACTGCTCGCGAATCAAACAAGTTAGCTTCAAATCCATGCGAAACACATGATTTAGCATTAAATCAATGCGAAGTGGAAGGCTTATCTTCGAATCCATGCGAAACAAATGGATCAGATTCATATACTTGTGATATACATGATTTAGCTTCAACTGCATGCGAAACAAACGAGTTAGCTTCAAATCCATGCGAAACACATGATTTAGATTAAAATCAATGCGAAGTAGAAGGCTTATCTTCGAATCCATGCGAAACAAATGGTTTAGCTTCAAATACTTGTGATATACATGATTTAGCTTCAACTGCATGCGAAACAAACGAGTTAGCTTATAATCCATGCGAAACACATGATTTTAGATTCAAATCAATGCGAATTAGAAGGGTTATCTTGGAATCCATGCGAAACGTATGATATAGCTTCAAATACTTGTGATATACATGATTTAGCTTCAACAGCATGCGAAACAAACGAGTAAGCTTCAAATCCATGCGAAACACATGATTTAGCATCAAATCAATGCGAAGTAGAAGGCTGATCTTCGAATCCATGCGAAACAAATGGTTTAGCTTCAAATACTTGTGATATACATGATTTAGCTTCAACAGCATGCGAAACAAATGAGTTATATTCAAATCCAAGCGAAACACATGATTTATCTTCAAATCAATGAGAAGTGGAAGGCTTATCTTCGAATCCATGCGAAACGAATAGTTTAGCTTCAAATACTTGTGATCTACATGATTCAGCTTCAACTGCATGCGAAACAAACGAGTTAGCTTTAAATCCATGCGGAACACATGATGTAGCTTCAAATCAATGCGAAGTAGGAGGCTTATTTTCGATTCCATGCGATACAAATGGTTTAGCTTCAAATACTTGTGATATATATGATTTAGCTTCAACAGCATGCGAAACAAACGAGTTAGCTTTAAATCCATGCGAAACACATGATTTAGATTCAAATCAATGCGAATTAGAAGGGTTATCTTGGAATCCATGCGTAACAAATGGTTTAGCATCAAATACTTGTGATATACATGATTTAGCTTCAACAGCATGCGAAACAAACGAGTTAGCTTCAAATCCATGCGAAACACATGATTTAGCTTCAAATCAATGCGAATTAGAAGAGTTGTCTTCGGTTCCATGCGATACAAATGGTTTAGCTTCAAATATATGTGATGTACATGATTTAGCTTCAACAGCATGCGAAAAAAACGAGTTAGCTTCAAATCCATGCGAAACACATGATTTAGCA
The DNA here is from genome assembly GCF_051020955.1 of Megalopta genalis. Lineage (NCBI taxonomy): Eukaryota > Metazoa > Arthropoda > Insecta > Hymenoptera > Halictidae > Megalopta > Megalopta genalis. The sequence continues at coordinate 8,670 of NW_027477038.1, read as the reverse complement.
TCAAATCAATGCGAAGTAGAAGGCTGATCTTCGAATCCATGCGAAGCAAATGGTTTAGCTTCAAATACTTGTGATCTACATGATTCAGCTTCAACTGCATGCGAAACAAACGAGTTAGCTTCAAATCCATGCGAAACACATGATTTAGCATCAAATCAATGCTAAGTATAAGGCTGATCTTCGAATCCATGCGAAACAAATGGTTTAGCTTCAAATACTTGTGATATACATGATTTAGCTTCAACAGCATGCGAAACAAATGAGTTATATTCAAATCCAAGCGAAACACATGATTTATCTTCAAATCAATGAGAAGTGGAAGGCTTATCTTCGAATCCATGCGAAACGAATAGTTTAGCTTCAAATACTTGTGATCTACATGATTCAGCTTCAACTGCATGCGAAACAAACGAGTTAGCTTCAAATCCATGCGGAACACATGATGTAGCTTCAAATCAATGCGAAGTAGGAGGCTTATTTTCGATTCCATGCGATACAAATGGTTTAGCTTCAAATACGTGTGATATATATGATTTAGCTTCAACAGCATGCGAAACAAACGAGTTAGCTTCAAATCCATGCGAAACACATGATTTAGCATCAAATCAATGCTAAGTAGAAGGCTGATCTTCGAATCCATGCGTAACAAATGGTTTAGCTTCAAATACTTGTGATATACATGATTTAGCTTCAACAGCATGCGAAACAAACGAGTTAGCTTCAAATCCATGCGAAACACATGATTTAGCTTCAAATCAATGCGAATTAGAAGAGTTGTCTTCGGTTCCATGCGATACAAATGGTTTAGCTTCAAATATATGTGATGTACATGATTTAGCTTCAACAGCATGCGAAAAAAAACGAGTTAGCTTCAAATCCATGCGAAACACATGATTTAGCATCAAATCAATGCGAAGTAGAAGGCTGATCTTCGAATCCATGCGAAGCAAATGGTTTAGCTTCAAATAGTTTTGATACACTTGAGTTAGCTTCAACAGCATGCGAAACAAACGAGTTAGCTTCAAATCCTTGCGAAACACATGATTTATCATCAAATCAATGCGAAGTGGAAGACTTATCTTCGAATCCATGCGAAACGTATAGTTTAGCTTCAAATACTTGTGATCTACATGATTCAGCTTCAACTGCATGCGAAACAAACGAGTTAGCTTCAAATCCATGCGGAACACATGATGTAGCTTCAAATCAATGCGAAGTAGGAGGCTTATTTTCGATTCCATGCGATACAAATGGTTTAGCTTCAAATACTTGTGATATATATGATTTAGCTTCAACAGCATGCGAAACAAACGAGTTAGCTTTAAATCCATGCGAAACACATGATTTAGATTCAAATGAATGCGAATTAGAAGGGTTATCTTGGAATCCATGCGTAACAAATGGTTTAGCTTCAAATACTTGTGATATACATGATTTAGCTTCAACAGCATGCGAAACAAACGAGTTAGCTTCAAATCCATGCGAAACACATGATTTAGCTTCAAATCAATGCGAATTAGAAGAGTTGTCTTCGGTTCCATGCGATACAAATGGTTTAGCTTCAAATATATGTGATGTACATGATTTAGCTTCAACAGCATGCGAAAAAAACGAGTTAGCTTCAAATCCATGCGAAACACATGATTTAGCATCAAATCAATGCGAAGTAGAAGGCTGATCTTCGAATCCATGCGAAGCAAATGGTTTAGCTTCAAATACTTGTGATCTACATGATTCAGCTTCAACTGCATGCGAAACAAACGAGTTAGCTTCAAATCCATGCGAAACACATGATTTAGATTCAAATCAATGCGAATTAGAAGGGTTATCTTGGAATCCATGCGTAACAAATGGTTTAGCTTCAAATACTTGTGATCTACATGATTCAGCTTCAACAGCATGCGAAAAAAAACGAGTTAGCTTCAAATCCATGCGAAACACATGATTTAGCATCAAATCAATGCGAAGTAGAAGGCTGATCTTCGAATCCATGCGAAGCAAATGGTTTAGCATCAAATACTTTTGATACACTTGAGTTAGCTTCAACAGCATGCGCAACAAACGAGTTAGCTTCAAATCCTTGCGAAACACATGATTTAGCATCAAATCAATGCGAAGTGGAAGACTTATCTTCGAATCCATGCGAAACGTATAGTTTAGCTTCAAATACTTGGGATCTACATGATTCAGCTTCAACTGCATGCGAAACAAACGAGTTAGCTTCAAATCCATGCGGAACACATGATGTAGCTTCAAATCAATGCGAAGTAGGAGGCTTATTTTCGATTCCATGCGATACAAATGGTTTAGCTTCAAATACTTGTGATATACATGATTTAGCTTCAACAGCATGCGAAACAAACGAGTTAACTTCAAATCCATGCGAAACACATGAGTTAGCTTCAAATCAATGCGAAGTGCAAGGCTTATCTTCGAATCCGTGCGAAGCAAATGGTTTAGCTTCAAATACTTTTGATACACTTGATTTAGCTTCAACAGCATGCGAAACAAACGAGTTAGCTTCAAATCCATGCGAAACACATGATTTAGCATCAAATCAATGCGATGTGGAAGGCTTATCTTCGAATCCTTGCGAAACGTATGATATAGCTTCAAATACTTGTGATATACATGATTTAGATTCAACAGCATGCGAAAAAAACGAGTTAGCTTCAAAACCAAGCGAAACACATGATTTAGCCTCAAATCAATGCGAAGAGGAAGGCTTAGCTTCGAATAAATGCGAAACAAATGGTTTAGCTTCAAATACTTGTGATATATATGATTTAGCTTCAACTGCTCGCGAATCAAACAAGTTAGCTTCAAATCCATGCGAAACACATGATTTAGCATCAAATCAATGCGAAGTGGAAGGCTTATCTTCGAATCCATGCGAAACAAATGGATCAGATTCATATACTTGTGATATACATGATTTAGCTTCAACTGCATGCGAAACAAACGAGTTAGCTTCAAATCCATGCGAAACACATGATTTAGATTAAAATCAATGCGAAGTAGAAGGCTTATCTTCGAATCCATGCGAAACAAATGGTTTAGCTTCAAATACTTGTGATATACATGATTTAGCTTCAACTGCATGCGAAACAAACGAGTTAGCTTATAATCCATGCGAAACACATGATTTTAGATTCAAATCAATGCGAATTAGAAGGGTTATCTTGGAATCCATGCGAAACGTATGATATAGCTTCAAATACTTGTGATATACATGATTTAGCTTCAACAGCATGCGAAACAAACGAGTAAGCTTCAAATCCATGCGAAACACATGATTTAGCATCAAATCAATGCGAAGTAGAAGGCTGATCTTCGAATCCATGCGAAACAAATGGTTTAGCTTCAAATACTTGTGATATACATGATTTAGCTTCAACAGCATGCGAAACAAATGAGTTATATTCAAATCCAAGCGAAACACATGATTTATCTTCAAATCAATGAGAAGTGGAAGGCTTATCTTCGAATCCATGCGAAACGAATAGTTTAGCTTCAAATACTTGTGATCTACATGATTCAGCTTCAACTGCATGCGGAACAAACGAGTTAGCTTCAAATCCATGCGGAACACATGATGTAGCTTCAAATCAATGCGAAGTAGGAGGCTTATTTTCGATTCCATGCGATACAAATGGTTTAGCTTCAAATACTTGTGATATACATGATTTAGCTTCAACAGCATGCGAAACAAACGAGTTAACTTCAAATCCATGCGAAACACATGAGTTAGCTTCAAATCAATGCGAAGTGCAAGGCTTATCTTCGAATCCGTGCGAAGCAAATGGTTTAGCTTCAAATACTTTTGATACACTTGATTTAGCTTCAACAGCATGCGAAACAAACGAGTTAGCTTCAAATCCATGCGAAACACATGATTTAGCATCAAATCAATGCGATGTGGAAGGCTTATCTTCGAATCCTTGCGAAACGTATGATATAGCTTCAAATACTTGTGATATACATGATTTAGATTCAACAGCATGCGAAAAAAACGAGTTAGCTTCAAAACCAAGCGAAACACATGATTTAGCCTCAAATCAATGCGAAGAGGAAGGCTTAGCTTCGAATAAATGCGAAACAAATGGTTTAGCTTCAAATACTTTTGATACACTTGAGTTAGCTTCAACAGCATGCGAAACAAACGAGTTAGCTTCAAATCCTTGCGAAACACATGATTTAGCATCAAATCAATGCGAAGTGGAAGACTTACCTTCGAATCCATGCGAAACGTATAGTTTAGCTTCAAATACTTGTGATCTACATGATTCAGCTTCAACTGCATGCGAAACAAACGAGTTAGCTTCAAATCCATGCGGAACACATGATGTAGCTTCAAATCAATGCGAAGTAGGAGGCTTATTTTCGATTCCATGCGATACAAATGGTTTAGCTTCAAATACTTGTGATATATATGATTTAGCTTCAACAGCATGCGAAACAAACGAGTTAGCTTTAAATCCATGCGAAACACATGATTTAGATTCAAATCAATGCGAATTAGAAGGGTTATCTTGGAATCCATGCGTAACAAATGGTTTAGCTTCAAATACTTGTGATATACATGATTTAGCTTCAACAGCATGCGAAACAAACGAGTTAGCTTCAAATCCATGCGAAACACATGATTTAGCTTCAAATCAATGCGAATTAGAAGAGTTGTCTTCGGTTCCATGCGATACAAATGGTTTAGCTTCAAATATATGTGATGTACATGATTTAGCTTCAACAGCATGCGAAAAAAAACGAGTTAGCTTCAAATCCATGCGAAACACATGATTTAGCATCAAATCAATGCGAAGTGGAAGACTTATCTTCGAATCCATGCGAAACGTATAGTTTAGCTTCAAATACTTGTGATCTACATGATTCAGCTTCAACAGCATGCGAAAAAAAACGAGTTAGCTTCAAATCCATGCGAAACACATGATTTAGCATCAAATCAATGCGAATTAGAAGGGTTATCTTGGAATCCATGCGTAACAAATGGTTTAGCTTCAAATACTTGTGATATACATGATTTAGCTTCAACAGCATGCGAAACAAACGAGTTAGCTTCAAATCCATGCGGAACACATGATGTAGCTTCAAATCAATGCGAAGTAGGAGGCTTATTTTCGATTCCATGCGATACAAATGGTTTAGCTTCAAATACTTGTGATATACATGATTTAGCTTCAACAGCATGCGAAACAAACGAGTTAGCTTTAAATCCATGCGAAACACATGATTTAGATTCAAATCAATGCGAATTAGAAGGGTTACCTTGGAATCCATGCGTAACAAATGGTTTAGCTTCAAATACTTGTGATATACATGATTTAGCTTCAACAGCATGCGAAACAAACGAGTTAGCTTCAAATCCATGCGAAACACATGATTTAGCTTCAAATCAATGCGAATTAGAAGAGTTGTCTTCGGTTCCATGCGATACAAATGGTTTAGCTTCAAATATATGTGATGTACATGATTTAGCTTCAACAGCATGCCAAAAAAACGAGTTAGCTTCAAATCCATGCGAAACACATGATTTAGCATCAAATCAATGCGAAGTAGAAGGCTGATCTTCGAATCCATGCGAAGCAAATGGTTTAGCTTCAAATACTTTTGATACACTTGAGTTAGCTTCAACAGCATGCGAATCAAACGAGTTAGCTTCAAATCCATGCGAAACACATGATTTAGCTTCAAATCAATGCGAATTAGAAGAGTTGTCTTCGGTTCCATGCGATACAAATGGTTTAGCTTCAAATATATGTGATGTACATGATTTAGCTTCAACAGCATGCGAAAAAAAACGAGTTAGCTTCAAATCCATGCGAAACACATGATTTAGCATCAAATCAATGCGAAGTGGAAGACTTATCTTCGAATCCATGCGAAACGTATAGTTTAGCTTCAAATACTTGTGATCTACATGATTCAGCTTCAACAGCATGCGAAAAAAAACGAGTTAGCTTCAAATCCATGCGAAACACATGATTTAGCATCAAATCAATGCGAATTAGAAGGGTTATCTTGGAATCCATGCGTAACAAATGGTTTAGCTTCAAATACTTGTGATATACATGATTTAGCTTCAACAGCATGCGAAACAAACGAGTTAGCTTCAAATCCATGCGGAACACATGATGTAGCTTCAAATCAATGCGAAGTAGGAGGCTTATTTTCGATTCCATGCGATACAAATGGTTTAGCTTCAAATACTTGTGATATACATGATTTAGCTTCAACAGCATGCGAAACAAACGAGTTAGCTTTAAATCCATGCGAAACACATGATTTAGATTCAAATCAATGCGAATTAGAAGGGTTACCTTGGAATCCATGCGTAACAAATGGTTTAGCTTCAAATACTTGTGATATACATGATTTAGCTTCAACAGCATGCGAAACAAACGAGTTAGCTTCAAATCCATGCGAAACACATGATTTAGCTTCAAATCAATGCGAATTAGAAGAGTTGTCTTCGGTTCCATGCGATACAAATGGTTTAGCTTCAAATATATGTGATGTACATGATTTAGCTTCAACAGCATGCCAAAAAAACGAGTTAGCTTCAAATCCATGCGAAACACATGATTTAGCATCAAATCAATGCGAAGTAGAAGGCTGATCTTCGAATCCATGCGAAGCAAATGGTTTAGCTTCAAATACTTTTGATACACTTGAGTTAGCTTCAACAGCATGCGAATCAAACGAGTTAGCTTCAAATCCATGCGAAACACATGATTTAGCTTCAAATCAATGCGAATTAGAAGAGTTGTCTTCGGTTCCATGCGATACAAATGGTTTAGCTTCAAATATATGTGATGTACATGATTTAGCTTCAACAGCATGCGAAAAAAAACGAGTTAGCTTCAAATCCATGCGAAACACATGATTTAGCATCAAATCAATGCGAAGTGGAAGACTTATCTTCGAATCCATGCGAAACGTATAGTTTAGCTTCAAATACTTGTGATCTACATGATTCAGCTTCAACAGCATGCGAAAAAAAACGAGTTAGCTTCAAATCCATGCGAAACACATGATTTAGCATCAAATCAATGCGAATTAGAAGGGTTATCTTGGAATCCATGCGTAACAAATGGTTTAGCTTCAAATACTTGTGATATACATGATTTAGCTTCAACAGCATGCGAAACAAACGAGTTAGCTTCAAATCCATGCGGAACACATGATGTAGCTTCAAATCAATGCGAAGTAGGAGGCTTATTTTCGATTCCATGCGATACAAATGGTTTAGCTTCAAATACTTGTGATATACATGATTTAGCTTCAACAGCATGCGAAACAAACGAGTTAGCTTTAAATCCATGCGAAACACATGATTTAGATTCAAATCAATGCGAATTAGAAGGGTTACCTTGGAATCCATGCGTAACAAATGGTTTAGCTTCAAATACTTGTGATATACATGATTTAGCTTCAACAGCATGCGAAACAAACGAGTTAGCTTCAAATCCATGCGAAACACATGATTTAGCTTCAAATCAATGCGAATTAGAAGAGTTGTCTTCGGTTCCATGCGATACAAATGGTTTAGCTTCAAATATATGTGATGTACATGATTTAGCTTCAACAGCATGCCAAAAAAACGAGTTAGCTTCAAATCCATGCGAAACACATGATTTAGCATCAAATCAATGCGAAGTAGAAGGCTGATCTTCGAATCCATGCGAAGCAAATGGTTTAGCTTCAAATACTTTTGATACACTTGAGTTAGCTTCAACAGCATGCGAATCAAACGAGTTAGCTTCAAATCTTTGCGAAACACATGATTTAGCATCAAATCAATGCGAAGTGGAAGACTTATCTTCGAATCCATGCGAAACGAATAGTTTAGCTTCAAATACTTGTGATATACATGATTCAACAGCAACTGCATGCGAAACAAACGAGTTAGCTTTAAATCCATGCGAAGCACATGATTTAGATTCAAATCAATGCGAATTAGAAGGGTTATCTTGGAATCCATGCGAAACGTATGATATAGCTTCTTATACTTGTGATATACTTGATTTACCTTCAACAGCATGCGAAATAAACGAGTTAGATTCAAATCCATGCGTAACACATGATTTAGCTTCAAATCAATGCGAAGTAGAAGGGTTATCTTCGTATCGATGCGAAACAAATGGTTTAGCTGCAAATACTTGTGATATACGTGATTTAGCTTCAACTGTATGCGAAACAACCGAGTTAAGTTCGAATCCATGCGAAACGAATAGTTTAGCTTCAAATACTTGTGATATACATGATTCAGCTTCAACTGCATGCGAAACAAACGAGTTACCTTTAAATCCATGCGAAAGACATGATTTAGATTAAAATCGATGCGGAGTAGAAGGCTTATCTTCGAATCCATGCGAAACAAATGGTTTAGCTTCAAATACTTGTGATATACATGATTTAGCTACAACTGCATGCGATACAAACGAGTTAGCTTCAAATCCATGCGAAACACATGATTTAGCTTCAAATCAATGCGAAGTAGGAGGCTTATCTTCGATCCCATCCGATACAAATGGTTTAGCTTCAAATACTTGTGATATACATGATTTAGCTTCAACAGCATGCGAAACAAACGAGATAGCTTCAAATCCATGCGAAACACATGATTTAGATTCAAATCAATGCGAATTAGAA